>NC_080034.1:2777302-2952099 GCF_030020395.1 Manis pentadactyla | reverse complement strand
TTCTTCTTTTTTGTTTGTAGTTTCGCTATGTGCTTTCACCATTGCTCTCCTGGTTATGAGCAGTAGCTTTGTGTTAATCGATATGTACCTATATCTATCTATCTGTCTGTCTATCTATTTATCAATCAATCAATCAATCAATCATCTTTCTGTCTGCCCATCTGTCCTTGTGTACAGAAAAGTTAACGATATATCCTATATCACTTTCCTACACTATGCTTCCAAAATCCTGCAAAGTATCTAGGCTTTAGAGAGAGCACTGGGTTCAACGAGACACTTGCCGGTCGTGTCGGCCGCGTGTACCTACAAAACCAGGAAATGGTGGTGCCGGGACTTGAACCCGTGTCTCTATCCTCTGTCCTCTTTATCTCCTTCTAACTAACTGTCTGTATTTAGCCACATTCTTTGACTAAGTGATCCCTGAAGACCACAAGTATCATTCCTCTGGGCCTGTTGTCGTGAGAAAAGTAAACTTGTTCTTTGCTCACCACCATGTTTGAAGGACATCAGCGTGATCACCGCCGATAGGACGGAGGGTCAAATAAAAAGGAACACCAATTTCTAGACAGGAGCAGTTGGGAGCTAAGAGTGTATTGTGGGGTGACGTGTTTAATTGAGTGTCCAAACTTCCCTCTTTAGGTGGTTATTAGATCTTCACATTCGTGAACATCATAAAACCCACTGATTTCAAAGGCCCAGATGCTTATTATTACAGCAACTCAGTTGTTGAGGTGAGAGAAAATGAGAAGTATGTTGCTGCACCACTAAATCAATGGCTGGGAACGGCTGAAACCAAACAAAAAGAATTCACGGTGGCCAGATAGGGCTATTTTCTTCTGACTGTCCCATGGGACTCAAACAGAATCCATTTGTTTGATTGTTTTGTTTTTCAGTTTCACTCGTGTAGAGAACTTGTCCACACACCTTCGGCTTGTAGTTTGTCTGTGTCCTTGGATCTCAAGTGAGTCTCCTGTAAGTAAGCACGTAGGTGTCTTGAGTTTTCATCCCTTCTTTTAACCCTGTGTCTTTTGTTTGCTGCACTCAGTCCCTGACCTTTTATTCTGATGATTCAGAGCTGTGCACTTACTGCACTTAAAGAATTTTTTTTATCATTAAGCTAAAATCACTTGAAGAACATTATGTTTACTATGCTTCCCCCTTCACCAAGTACCCCTGGAAATCCTCTTCAGTCGCTGTCGATCTGCGTAGTTGGATGCTGTAGACCCCTTCACCATGTCCCTCGCAACAGACCCCGTTACCGTCCCTGTCCATCAGTGAGTAGTAAGATGCTATATGATCTCTAATAGCCTTCTCTGTGTTGTACAGCACTCCCAATGCCCCCTCGACCCCAAGCATTATACATGCTAAAACTAATGCCCCCATTCTTTCTCCTCACACTTATCCCTCCGTTCAGACCCAACCTGCCCTGTCTTTTTCCCTTTGGTAACTTTTAGTCAACTCTCGGTTTCTGTGAGTCTGCTGCTGTTTTTTTCCTTCAGTTTTTCTTTGTTGTTATACTCCACACATGAGTGAAAACACTTGGTACTTGTCTTTCTCCGCCTGGCCTATTTCTCTGAACATACTACCGTCTAGCTCCATCCAGGTCATTGCAAATGGTAGTATTTGTTTTCTTCTTAAGGCTGCTTACTGAACTTTTTAAACTTAATTTCATTCTTCCTTTTTGTTTGTAGTTTAGCTATGTTATTCACCATTCAACTCCTGGTTATGAACAATAGCTTTGTGTCAATCGATATGTATCTGTACCTATCTATCTAATGGTCTGTCTGTCTATGTATGTATGTATGTATGTAAGTGTGTATGTATGTATGTATCTATGTATCTATCTATCTTCCTATCATCTATCTATGATGTCTATCATCTATCAATCTATGTACCTATCTATCTATCTCTCATCTGTCATCTGTGTACCTATCTATCTATGAATCAATCATCTTTTTCTCTGCCCATCTATCCTTCTGTACAGAACAGTTAACAACATAGCCTATGTCTCTTCCCTACAATATGCTTCCAGAAATCTTGCAAGGTAACTAAGCCATAAGGAGAGCACTGTGTTCACCGATACACTTTCAGGTAGAGTCAGCCGCGTGTGCTTACAAAACCAGTAAATGGAGGTGAAAGGACTTGAACCTGTATCTCTGTCCTCTGTAATCTTATACTTCCTGCTCGCTTGGTGACTTTATTTAGCCACATTCAGTGAGTAAGTGATCCCTGAAGTCCACAAGTATCCTTCGTATGGTCCGGTTGTCGAAAGAAAAGTGTACTTGGTTCTTTGCACACCACCATGTTTGAGGGACATCGGCGTGATCACTGCTGATAGGTGCAGGGACAAATATAAAGGAACACCTATTTCTGAACAGGAGCAGTTGGGAACAAAGAGTGTGTTGTGGAGTGAAGTGTTTATTTGAGGGTCCAAACTTCCCTCCTTAGGTGGTTATTACTTCTTTACATTCGTGAACATCATAAAAAGCAATGATTTTAAAAGCCCAGATGCATATTATTACAGCAATTCATTTGTTGAGGTGAGAGGAAATGAGAAGGAACTTGCTGCACCGCTAAATCTTTGCCTGAGCACTGCTGAAATCAAACAAAAAGAATTCACGGTGGCTAATAGGGCTATTTTCTACTGACTCTCTCTGGGGACTCAAACAGAATTCATTTGTTTGTTTGTTTCTTATTTTCACTTGTATAGGTAATCTGTCCCCGCCCCTTCAGCTTGTAGTTTGTCTGTGTCCTTGGATCTCAAGTGAGTCTCCAGTAAGGGAGCACGTATTAGGTCTTGAGTTTTCATCAGTTCTTCTAACACTGTGTCTTTTGATTGGAGCACTCAAAGCCTGTACTTTTATTCTGATATTTGAGAGCTGTGCTCTTACTGCACTTTGAAATATTTTTTGTTCTCATTAATATACAAACACATGCAGAACATTATGTTTTCCAGTCTACACGCTTCACCAAGTCCCCGGCAAAGGCAGTTACAGTCGCTGTCCGTCAGCGTGTACTAAGATGCTGTAGAATCACTACATGTCTTCTCTGTGTTATGCAGCCGTACAAATGACCCTCCAAGTTACACACTATACATGCTAATGCTAATGCCCCCATTCTTTTTCCAAGCCCTTATTACTAACTTCCCACAAACCCTACCCAGTCCCTTTCTTTTTGGTAACTGTTAGTCCACTCTCGGGTTCTGTGAGTCTGCTGCTGTCTTTTCCTTCAGTTTTTCTTTGTTATCATACTCCACAGATGAGTGAAATCATTTGGTACATGTATTTCTCCTCCTTGAATATTTGACTGAGCATTATACCTTCTAGCTCCATCCACCTTATTGCAAATTATAGGATTTGTTTTCTTCTTATGGCTGCCTACTGCACTTTTTAAACTGGATTTCATTCTTCTTTTTTGTTTGTAGTTTCGCTATGTGCTTTCACCATTGCTCTCCTGGTTATGAGCAGTAGCTTTGTGTTAATCGATATGTACCTATATCTATCTATCTGTCTGTCTATCTATTTATCAATCAATCAATCAATCAATCATCTTTCTGTCTGCCCATCTGTCCTTGTGTACAGAAAAGTTAACGATATATCCTATATCACTTTCCTACACTATGCTTCCAAAATCCTGCAAAGTATCTAGGCTTTAGAGAGAGCACTGGGTTCAACGAGACACTTGCCGGTCGTGTCGGCCGCGTGTACCTACAAAACCAGGAAATGGTGGTGCCGGGACTTGAACCCGTGTCTCTATCCTCTGTCCTCTTTATCTCCTTCTAACTAACTGTCTGTATTTAGCCACATTCTTTGACTAAGTGATCCCTGAAGACCACAAGTATCATTCCTCTGGGCCTGTTGTCGTGAGAAAAGTAAACTTGTTCTTTGCTCACCACCATGTTTGAAGGACATCAGCGTGATCACCGCCGATAGGACGGAGGGTCAAATAAAAAGGAACACCAATTTCTAGACAGGAGCAGTTGGGAGCTAAGAGTGTATTGTGGGGTGACGTGTTTAATTGAGTGTCCAAACTTCCCTCTTTAGGTGGTTATTAGATCTTCACATTCGTGAACATCATAAAACCCACTGATTTCAAAGGCCCAGATGCTTATTATTACAGCAACTCAGTTGTTGAGGTGAGAGAAAATGAGAAGTATGTTGCTGCACCACTAAATCAATGGCTGGGAACGGCTGAAACCAAACAAAAAGAATTCACGGTGGCCAGATAGGGCTATTTTCTTCTGACTGTCCCATGGGACTCAAACAGAATCCATTTGTTTGATTGTTTTGTTTTTCAGTTTCACTCGTGTAGAGAACTTGTCCACACACCTTCGGCTTGTAGTTTGTCTGTGTCCTTGGATCTCAAGTGAGTCTCCTGTAAGTAAGCACGTAGGTGTCTTGAGTTTTCATCCCTTCTTTTAACCCTGTGTCTTTTGTTTGCTGCACTCAGTCCCTGACCTTTTATTCTGATGATTCAGAGCTGTGCACTTACTGCACTTAAAGAATTTTTTTTATCATTAAGCTAAAATCACTTGAAGAACATTATGTTTACTATGCTTCCCCCTTCACCAAGTACCCCTGGAAATCCTCTTCAGTCGCTGTCGATCTGCGTAGTTGGATGCTGTAGACCCCTTCACCATGTCCCTCGCAACAGACCCCGTTACCGTCCCTGTCCATCAGTGAGTAGTAAGATGCTATATGATCTCTAATAGCCTTCTCTGTGTTGTACAGCACTCCCAATGCCCCCTCGACCCCAAGCATTATACATGCTAAAACTAATGCCCCCATTCTTTCTCCTCACACTTATCCCTCCGTTCAGACCCAACCTGCCCTGTCTTTTTCCCTTTGGTAACTTTTAGTCAACTCTCGGTTTCTGTGAGTCTGCTGCTGTTTTTTTCCTTCAGTTTTTCTTTGTTGTTATACTCCACACATGAGTGAAAACACTTGGTACTTGTCTTTCTCCGCCTGGCCTATTTCTCTGAACATACTACCGTCTAGCTCCATCCAGGTCATTGCAAATGGTAGTATTTGTTTTCTTCTTAAGGCTGCTTACTGAACTTTTTAAACTTAATTTCATTCTTCCTTTTTGTTTGTAGTTTAGCTATGTTATTCACCATTCAACTCCTGGTTATGAACAATAGCTTTGTGTCAATCGATATGTATCTGTACCTATCTATCTAATGGTCTGTCTGTCTATGTATGTATGTATGTATGTAAGTGTGTATGTATGTATGTATCTATGTATCTATCTATCTTCCTATCATCTATCTATGATGTCTATCATCTATCAATCTATGTACCTATCTATCTATCTCTCATCTGTCATCTGTGTACCTATCTATCTATGAATCAATCATCTTTTTCTCTGCCCATCTATCCTTCTGTACAGAACAGTTAACAACATAGCCTATGTCTCTTCCCTACAATATGCTTCCAGAAATCTTGCAAGGTAACTAAGCCATAAGGAGAGCACTGTGTTCACCGATACACTTTCAGGTAGAGTCAGCCGCGTGTGCTTACAAAACCAGTAAATGGAGGTGAAAGGACTTGAACCTGTATCTCTGTCCTCTGTAATCTTATACTTCCTGCTCGCTTGGTGACTTTATTTAGCCACATTCAGTGAGTAAGTGATCCCTGAAGTCCACAAGTATCCTTCGTATGGTCCGGTTGTCGAAAGAAAAGTGTACTTGGTTCTTTGCACACCACCATGTTTGAGGGACATCGGCGTGATCACTGCTGATAGGTGCAGGGACAAATATAAAGGAACACCTATTTCTGAACAGGAGCAGTTGGGAACAAAGAGTGTGTTGTGGAGTGAAGTGTTTATTTGAGGGTCCAAACTTCCCTCCTTAGGTGGTTATTACTTCTTTACATTCGTGAACATCATAAAAAGCAATGATTTTAAAAGCCCAGATGCATATTATTACAGCAATTCATTTGTTGAGGTGAGAGGAAATGAGAAGGAACTTGCTGCACCGCTAAATCTTTGCCTGAGCACTGCTGAAATCAAACAAAAAGAATTCACGGTGGCTAATAGGGCTATTTTCTACTGACTCTCTCTGGGGACTCAAACAGAATTCATTTGTTTGTTTGTTTCTTATTTTCACTTGTATAGGTAATCTGTCCCCGCCCCTTCAGCTTGTAGTTTGTCTGTGTCCTTGGATCTCAAGTGAGTCTCCAGTAAGGGAGCACGTATTAGGTCTTGAGTTTTCATCAGTTCTTCTAACACTGTGTCTTTTGATTGGAGCACTCAAAGCCTGTACTTTTATTCTGATATTTGAGAGCTGTGCTCTTACTGCACTTTGAAATATTTTTTGTTCTCATTAATATACAAACACATGCAGAACATTATGTTTTCCAGTCTACACGCTTCACCAAGTCCCCGGCAAAGGCAGTTACAGTCGCTGTCCGTCAGCGTGTACTAAGATGCTGTAGAATCACTACATGTCTTCTCTGTGTTATGCAGCCGTACAAATGACCCTCCAAGTTACACACTATACATGCTAATGCTAATGCCCCCATTCTTTTTCCAAGCCCTTATTACTAACTTCCCACAAACCCTACCCAGTCCCTTTCTTTTTGGTAACTGTTAGTCCACTCTCGGGTTCTGTGAGTCTGCTGCTGTCTTTTCCTTCAGTTTTTCTTTGTTATCATACTCCACAGATGAGTGAAATCATTTGGTACATGTATTTCTCCTCCTTGAATATTTGACTGAGCATTATACCTTCTAGCTCCATCCACCTTATTGCAAATTATAGGATTTGTTTTCTTCTTATGGCTGCCTACTGCACTTTTTAAACTGGATTTCATTCTTCTTTTTTGTTTGTAGTTTCGCTATGTGCTTTCACCATTGCTCTCCTGGTTATGAGCAGTAGCTTTGTGTTAATCGATATGTACCTATATCTATCTATCTGTCTGTCTATCTATTTATCAATCAATCAATCAATCAATCATCTTTCTGTCTGCCCATCTGTCCTTGTGTACAGAAAAGTTAACGATATATCCTATATCACTTTCCTACACTATGCTTCCAAAATCCTGCAAAGTATCTAGGCTTTAGAGAGAGCACTGGGTTCAACGAGACACTTGCCGGTCGTGTCGGCCGCGTGTACCTACAAAACCAGGAAATGGTGGTGCCGGGACTTGAACCCGTGTCTCTATCCTCTGTCCTCTTTATCTCCTTCTAACTAACTGTCTGTATTTAGCCACATTCTTTGACTAAGTGATCCCTGAAGACCACAAGTATCATTCCTCTGGGCCTGTTGTCGTGAGAAAAGTAAACTTGTTCTTTGCTCACCACCATGTTTGAAGGACATCAGCGTGATCACCGCCGATAGGACGGAGGGTCAAATAAAAAGGAACACCAATTTCTAGACAGGAGCAGTTGGGAGCTAAGAGTGTATTGTGGGGTGACGTGTTTAATTGAGTGTCCAAACTTCCCTCTTTAGGTGGTTATTAGATCTTCACATTCGTGAACATCATAAAACCCACTGATTTCAAAGGCCCAGATGCTTATTATTACAGCAACTCAGTTGTTGAGGTGAGAGAAAATGAGAAGTATGTTGCTGCACCACTAAATCAATGGCTGGGAACGGCTGAAACCAAACAAAAAGAATTCACGGTGGCCAGATAGGGCTATTTTCTTCTGACTGTCCCATGGGACTCAAACAGAATCCATTTGTTTGATTGTTTTGTTTTTCAGTTTCACTCGTGTAGAGAACTTGTCCACACACCTTCGGCTTGTAGTTTGTCTGTGTCCTTGGATCTCAAGTGAGTCTCCTGTAAGTAAGCACGTAGGTGTCTTGAGTTTTCATCCCTTCTTTTAACCCTGTGTCTTTTGTTTGCTGCACTCAGTCCCTGACCTTTTATTCTGATGATTCAGAGCTGTGCACTTACTGCACTTAAAGAATTTTTTTTATCATTAAGCTAAAATCACTTGAAGAACATTATGTTTACTATGCTTCCCCCTTCACCAAGTACCCCTGGAAATCCTCTTCAGTCGCTGTCGATCTGCGTAGTTGGATGCTGTAGACCCCTTCACCATGTCCCTCGCAACAGACCCCGTTACCGTCCCTGTCCATCAGTGAGTAGTAAGATGCTATATGATCTCTAATAGCCTTCTCTGTGTTGTACAGCACTCCCAATGCCCCCTCGACCCCAAGCATTATACATGCTAAAACTAATGCCCCCATTCTTTCTCCTCACACTTATCCCTCCGTTCAGACCCAACCTGCCCTGTCTTTTTCCCTTTGGTAACTTTTAGTCAACTCTCGGTTTCTGTGAGTCTGCTGCTGTTTTTTTCCTTCAGTTTTTCTTTGTTGTTATACTCCACACATGAGTGAAAACACTTGGTACTTGTCTTTCTCCGCCTGGCCTATTTCTCTGAACATACTACCGTCTAGCTCCATCCAGGTCATTGCAAATGGTAGTATTTGTTTTCTTCTTAAGGCTGCTTACTGAACTTTTTAAACTTAATTTCATTCTTCCTTTTTGTTTGTAGTTTAGCTATGTTATTCACCATTCAACTCCTGGTTATGAACAATAGCTTTGTGTCAATCGATATGTATCTGTACCTATCTATCTAATGGTCTGTCTGTCTATGTATGTATGTATGTATGTAAGTGTGTATGTATGTATGTATCTATGTATCTATCTATCTTCCTATCATCTATCTATGATGTCTATCATCTATCAATCTATGTACCTATCTATCTATCTCTCATCTGTCATCTGTGTACCTATCTATCTATGAATCAATCATCTTTTTCTCTGCCCATCTATCCTTCTGTACAGAACAGTTAACAACATAGCCTATGTCTCTTCCCTACAATATGCTTCCAGAAATCTTGCAAGGTAACTAAGCCATAAGGAGAGCACTGTGTTCACCGATACACTTTCAGGTAGAGTCAGCCGCGTGTGCTTACAAAACCAGTAAATGGAGGTGAAAGGACTTGAACCTGTATCTCTGTCCTCTGTAATCTTATACTTCCTGCTCGCTTGGTGACTTTATTTAGCCACATTCAGTGAGTAAGTGATCCCTGAAGTCCACAAGTATCCTTCGTATGGTCCGGTTGTCGAAAGAAAAGTGTACTTGGTTCTTTGCACACCACCATGTTTGAGGGACATCGGCGTGATCACTGCTGATAGGTGCAGGGACAAATATAAAGGAACACCTATTTCTGAACAGGAGCAGTTGGGAACAAAGAGTGTGTTGTGGAGTGAAGTGTTTATTTGAGGGTCCAAACTTCCCTCCTTAGGTGGTTATTACTTCTTTACATTCGTGAACATCATAAAAAGCAATGATTTTAAAAGCCCAGATGCATATTATTACAGCAATTCATTTGTTGAGGTGAGAGGAAATGAGAAGGAACTTGCTGCACCGCTAAATCTTTGCCTGAGCACTGCTGAAATCAAACAAAAAGAATTCACGGTGGCTAATAGGGCTATTTTCTACTGACTCTCTCTGGGGACTCAAACAGAATTCATTTGTTTGTTTGTTTCTTATTTTCACTTGTATAGGTAATCTGTCCCCGCCCCTTCAGCTTGTAGTTTGTCTGTGTCCTTGGATCTCAAGTGAGTCTCCAGTAAGGGAGCACGTATTAGGTCTTGAGTTTTCATCAGTTCTTCTAACACTGTGTCTTTTGATTGGAGCACTCAAAGCCTGTACTTTTATTCTGATATTTGAGAGCTGTGCTCTTACTGCACTTTGAAATATTTTTTGTTCTCATTAATATACAAACACATGCAGAACATTATGTTTTCCAGTCTACACGCTTCACCAAGTCCCCGGCAAAGGCAGTTACAGTCGCTGTCCGTCAGCGTGTACTAAGATGCTGTAGAATCACTACATGTCTTCTCTGTGTTATGCAGCCGTACAAATGACCCTCCAAGTTACACACTATACATGCTAATGCTAATGCCCCCATTCTTTTTCCAAGCCCTTATTACTAACTTCCCACAAACCCTACCCAGTCCCTTTCTTTTTGGTAACTGTTAGTCCACTCTCGGGTTCTGTGAGTCTGCTGCTGTCTTTTCCTTCAGTTTTTCTTTGTTATCATACTCCACAGATGAGTGAAATCATTTGGTACATGTATTTCTCCTCCTTGAATATTTGACTGAGCATTATACCTTCTAGCTCCATCCACCTTATTGCAAATTATAGGATTTGTTTTCTTCTTATGGCTGCCTACTGCACTTTTTAAACTGGATTTCATTCTTCTTTTTTGTTTGTAGTTTCGCTATGTGCTTTCACCATTGCTCTCCTGGTTATGAGCAGTAGCTTTGTGTTAATCGATATGTACCTATATCTATCTATCTGTCTGTCTATCTATTTATCAATCAATCAATCAATCAATCATCTTTCTGTCTGCCCATCTGTCCTTGTGTACAGAAAAGTTAACGATATATCCTATATCACTTTCCTACACTATGCTTCCAAAATCCTGCAAAGTATCTAGGCTTTAGAGAGAGCACTGGGTTCAACGAGACACTTGCCGGTCGTGTCGGCCGCGTGTACCTACAAAACCAGGAAATGGTGGTGCCGGGACTTGAACCCGTGTCTCTATCCTCTGTCCTCTTTATCTCCTTCTAACTAACTGTCTGTATTTAGCCACATTCTTTGACTAAGTGATCCCTGAAGACCACAAGTATCATTCCTCTGGGCCTGTTGTCGTGAGAAAAGTAAACTTGTTCTTTGCTCACCACCATGTTTGAAGGACATCAGCGTGATCACCGCCGATAGGACGGAGGGTCAAATAAAAAGGAACACCAATTTCTAGACAGGAGCAGTTGGGAGCTAAGAGTGTATTGTGGGGTGACGTGTTTAATTGAGTGTCCAAACTTCCCTCTTTAGGTGGTTATTAGATCTTCACATTCGTGAACATCATAAAACCCACTGATTTCAAAGGCCCAGATGCTTATTATTACAGCAACTCAGTTGTTGAGGTGAGAGAAAATGAGAAGTATGTTGCTGCACCACTAAATCAATGGCTGGGAACGGCTGAAACCAAACAAAAAGAATTCACGGTGGCCAGATAGGGCTATTTTCTTCTGACTGTCCCATGGGACTCAAACAGAATCCATTTGTTTGATTGTTTTGTTTTTCAGTTTCACTCGTGTAGAGAACTTGTCCACACACCTTCGGCTTGTAGTTTGTCTGTGTCCTTGGATCTCAAGTGAGTCTCCTGTAAGTAAGCACGTAGGTGTCTTGAGTTTTCATCCCTTCTTTTAACCCTGTGTCTTTTGTTTGCTGCACTCAGTCCCTGACCTTTTATTCTGATGATTCAGAGCTGTGCACTTACTGCACTTAAAGAATTTTTTTTATCATTAAGCTAAAATCACTTGAAGAACATTATGTTTACTATGCTTCCCCCTTCACCAAGTACCCCTGGAAAACCTCTTCAGTCGCTGTCGATCTGCGTAGTTGGATGCTGTAGACCCCTTCACCATGTCCCTCGCAACAGACCCCGTTACCGTCCCTGTCCATCAGTGAGTAGTAAGATGCTATATGATCTCTAATAGCCTTCTCTGTGTTGTACATCACTCCCAATGCCCCCTCGACCCCAAGCATTATACATGCTAAAACTAATGCCCCCATTCTTTCTCCTCACACTTATCCCTCCGTTCAGACCCAACCTGCCCTGTCTTTTTCCCTTTGGTAACTTTTAGTCAACTCTCGGTTTCTGTGAGTCTGCTGCTGTTTTTTTCCTTCAGTTTTTCTTTGTTGTTATACTCCACACATGAGTGAAAACACTTGGTACTTGTCTTTCTCCGCCTGGCCTATTTCTCTGAACATACTACCGTCTAGCTCCATCCAGGTCATTGCAAATGGTAGTATTTGTTTTCTTCTTAAGGCTGCTTACTGAACTTTTTAAACTTAATTTCATTCTTCCTTTTTGTTTGTAGTTTAGCTATGTTATTCACCATTCAACTCCTGGTTATGAACAATAGCTTTGTGTCAATCGATATGTATCTGTACCTATCTATCTAATGGTCTGTCTGTCTATGTATGTATGTATGTATGTAAGTGTGTATGTATGTATGTATCTATGTATCTATCTATCTTCCTATCATCTATCTATGATGTCTATCATCTATCAATCTATGTACCTATCTATCTATCTCTCATCTGTCATCTGTGTACCTATCTATCTATGAATCAATCATCTTTTTCTCTGCCCATCTATCCTTCTGTACAGAACAGTTAACAACATAGCCTATGTCTCTTCCCTACAATATGCTTCCAGAAATCTTGCAAGGTAACTAAGCCATAAGGAGAGCACTGTGTTCACCGATACACTTTCAGGTAGAGTCAGCCGCGTGTGCTTACAAAACCAGTAAATGGAGGTGAAAGGACTTGAACCTGTATCTCTGTCCTCTGTAATCTTATACTTCCTGCTCGCTTGGTGACTTTATTTAGCCACATTCAGTGAGTAAGTGATCCCTGAAGTCCACAAGTATCCTTCGTATGGTCCGGTTGTCGAAAGAAAAGTGTACTTGGTTCTTTGCACACCACCATGTTTGAGGGACATCGGCGTGATCACTGCTGATAGGTGCAGGGACAAATATAAAGGAACACCTATTTCTGAACAGGAGCAGTTGGGAACAAAGAGTGTGTTGTGGAGTGAAGTGTTTATTTGAGGGTCCAAACTTCCCTCCTTAGGTGGTTATTACTTCTTTACATTCGTGAACATCATAAAAAGCAATGATTTTAAAAGCCCAGATGCATATTATTACAGCAATTCATTTGTTGAGGTGAGAGGAAATGAGAAGGAACTTGCTGCACCGCTAAATCTTTGCCTGAGCACTGCTGAAATCAAACAAAAAGAATTCACGGTGGCTAATAGGGCTATTTTCTACTGACTCTCTCTGGGGACTCAAACAGAATTCATTTGTTTGTTTGTTTCTTATTTTCACTTGTATAGGTAATCTGTCCCCGCCCCTTCAGCTTGTAGTTTGTCTGTGTCCTTGGATCTCAAGTGAGTCTCCAGTAAGGGAGCACGTATTAGGTCTTGAGTTTTCATCAGTTCTTCTAACACTGTGTCTTTTGATTGGAGCACTCAAAGCCTGTACTTTTATTCTGATATTTGAGAGCTGTGCTCTTACTGCACTTTGAAATATTTTTTGTTCTCATTAATATACAAACACATGCAGAACATTATGTTTTCCAGTCTACACGCTTCACCAAGTCCCCGGCAAAGGCAGTTACAGTCGCTGTCCGTCAGCGTGTACTAAGATGCTGTAGAATCACTACATGTCTTCTCTGTGTTATGCAGCCGTACAAATGACCCTCCAAGTTACACACTATACATGCTAATGCTAATGCCCCCATTCTTTTTCCAAGCCCTTATTACTAACTTCCCACAAACCCTACCCAGTCCCTTTCTTTTTGGTAACTGTTAGTCCACTCTCGGGTTCTGTGAGTCTGCTGCTGTCTTTTCCTTCAGTTTTTCTTTGTTATCATACTCCACAGATGAGTGAAATCATTTGGTACATGTATTTCTCCTCCTTGAATATTTGACTGAGCATTATACCTTCTAGCTCCATCCACCTTATTGCAAATTATAGGATTTGTTTTCTTCTTATGGCTGCCTACTGCACTTTTTAAACTGGATTTCATTCTTCTTTTTTGTTTGTAGTTTCGCTATGTGCTTTCACCATTGCTCTCCTGGTTATGAGCAGTAGCTTTGTGTTAATCGATATGTACCTATATCTATCTATCTGTCTGTCTATCTATTTATCAATCAATCAATCAATCAATCATCTTTCTGTCTGCCCATCTGTCCTTGTGTACAGAAAAGTTAACGATATATCCTATATCACTTTCCTACACTATGCTTCCAAAATCCTGCAAAGTATCTAGGCTTTAGAGAGAGCACTGGGTTCAACGAGACACTTGCCGGTCGTGTCGGCCGCGTGTACCTACAAAACCAGGAAATGGTGGTGCCGGGACTTGAACCCGTGTCTCTATCCTCTGTCCTCTTTATCTCCTTCTAACTAACTGTCTGTATTTAGCCACATTCTTTGACTAAGTGATCCCTGAAGACCACAAGTATCATTCCTCTGGGCCTGTTGTCGTGAGAAAAGTAAACTTGTTCTTTGCTCACCACCATGTTTGAAGGACATCAGCGTGATCACCGCCGATAGGACGGAGGGTCAAATAAAAAGGAACACCAATTTCTAGACAGGAGCAGTTGGGAGCTAAGAGTGTATTGTGGGGTGACGTGTTTAATTGAGTGTCCAAACTTCCCTCTTTAGGTGGTTATTAGATCTTCACATTCGTGAACATCATAAAACCCACTGATTTCAAAGGCCCAGATGCTTATTATTACAGCAACTCAGTTGTTGAGGTGAGAGAAAATGAGAAGTATGTTGCTGCACCACTAAATCAATGGCTGGGAACGGCTGAAACCAAACAAAAAGAATTCACGGTGGCCAGATAGGGCTATTTTCTTCTGACTGTCCCATGGGACTCAAACAGAATCCATTTGTTTGATTGTTTTGTTTTTCAGTTTCACTCGTGTAGAGAACTTGTCCACACACCTTCGGCTTGTAGTTTGTCTGTGTCCTTGGATCTCAAGTGAGTCTCCTGTAAGTAAGCACGTAGGTGTCTTGAGTTTTCATCCCTTCTTTTAACCCTGTGTCTTTTGTTTGCTGCACTCAGTCCCTGACCTTTTATTCTGATGATTCAGAGCTGTGCACTTACTGCACTTAAAGAATTTTTTTTATCATTAAGCTAAAATCACTTGAAGAACATTATGTTTACTATGCTTCCCCCTTCACCAAGTACCCCTGGAAAACCTCTTCAGTCGCTGTCGATCTGCGTAGTTGGATGCTGTAGACCCCTTCACCATGTCCCTCGCAACAGACCCCGTTACCGTCCCTGTCCATCAGTGAGTAGTAAGATGCTATATGATCTCTAATAGCCTTCTCTGTGTTGTACAGCACTCCCAATGCCCCCTCGACCCCAAGCATTATACATGCTAAAACTAATGCCCCCATTCTTTCTCCTCACACTTATCCCTCCGTTCAGACCCAACCTGCCCTGTCTTTTTCCCTTTGGTAACTTTTAGTCAACTCTCGGTTTCTGTGAGTCTGCTGCTGTTTTTTTCCTTCAGTTTTTCTTTGTTGTTATACTCCACACATGAGTGAAAACACTTGGTACTTGTCTTTCTCCGCCTGGCCTATTTCTCTGAACATACTACCGTCTAGCTCCATCCAGGTCATTGCAAATGGTAGTATTTGTTTTCTTCTTAAGGCTGCTTACTGAACTTTTTAAACTTAATTTCATTCTTCCTTTTTGTTTGTAGTTTAGCTATGTTATTCACCATTCAACTCCTGGTTATGAACAATAGCTTTGTGTCAATCGATATGTATCTGTACCTATCTATCTAATGGTCTGTCTGTCTATGTATGTATGTATGTATGTAAGTGTGTATGTATGTATGTATCTATGTATCTATCTATCTTCCTATCATCTATCTATGATGTCTATCATCTATCAATCTATGTACCTATCTATCTATCTCTCATCTGTCATCTGTGTACCTATCTATCTATGAATCAATCATCTTTTTCTCTGCCCATCTATCCTTCTGTACAGAACAGTTAACAACATAGCCTATGTCTCTTCCCTACAATATGCTTCCAGAAATCTTGCAAGGTAACTAAGCCATAAGGAGAGCACTGTGTTCACCGATACACTTTCAGGTAGAGTCAGCCGCGTGTGCTTACAAAACCAGTAAATGGAGGTGAAAGGACTTGAACCTGTATCTCTGTCCTCTGTAATCTTATACTTCCTGCTCGCTTGGTGACTTTATTTAGCCACATTCAGTGAGTAAGTGATCCCTGAAGTCCACAAGTATCCTTCGTATGGTCCGGTTGTCGAAAGAAAAGTGTACTTGGTTCTTTGCACACCACCATGTTTGAGGGACATCGGCGTGATCACTGCTGATAGGTGCAGGGACAAATATAAAGGAACACCTATTTCTGAACAGGAGCAGTTGGGAACAAAGAGTGTGTTGTGGAGTGAAGTGTTTATTTGAGGGTCCAAACTTCCCTCCTTAGGTGGTTATTACTTCTTTACATTCGTGAACATCATAGAAAGCAATGATTTTAAAAGCCCAGATGCATATTATTACAGCAATTCATTTGTTGAGGTGAGAGGAAATGAGAAGGAACTTGCTGCACCGCTAAATCTTTGCCTGAGCACTGCTGAAATCAAACAAAAAGAATTCACGGTGGCTAATAGGGCTATTTTCTACTGACTCTCTCTGGGGACTCAAACAGAATTCATTTGTTTGTTTGTTTCTTATTTTCACTTGTATAGGTAATCTGTCCCCGCCCCTTCAGCTTGTAGTTTGTCTGTGTCCTTGGATCTCAAGTGAGTCTCCAGTAAGGGAGCACGTATTAGGTCTTGAGTTTTCATCAGTTCTTCTAACACTGTGTCTTTTGATTGGAGCACTCAAAGCCTGTACTTTTATTCTGATATTTGAGAGCTGTGCTCTTACTGCACTTTGAAATATTTTTTGTTCTCATTAATATACAAACACATGCAGAACATTATGTTTTCCACTCTACACGCTTCACCAAGTCCCCGGCAAAGGCAGTTACAGTCGCTGTCCGTCAGCGTGTACTAAGATGCTGTAGAATCACTACATGTCTTCTCTGTGTTATGCAGCCGTACAAATGACCCTCCAAGTTACACACTATACATGCTAATGCTAATGCCCCCATTCTTTTTCCAAGCCCTTATTACTAACTTCCCACAAACCCTACCCAGTCCCTTTCTTTTTGGTAACTGTTAGTCCACTCTCGGGTTCTGTGAGTCTGCTGCTGTCTTTTCCTTCAGTTTTTCTTTGTTATCATACTCCACAGATGAGTGAAATCATTTGGTACATGTATTTCTCCTCCTTGAATATTTGACTGAGCATTATACCTTCTAGCTCCATCCACCTTATTGCAAATTATAGGATTTGTTTTCTTCTTATGGCTGCCTACTGCACTTTTTAAACTGGATTTCATTCTTCTTTTTTGTTTGTAGTTTCGCTATGTGCTTTCACCATTGCTCTCCTGGTTATGAGCAGTAGCTTTGTGTTAATCGATATGTACCTATATCTATCTATCTGTCTGTCTATCTATTTATCAATCAATCAATCAATCAATCATCTTTCTGTCTGCCCATCTGTCCTTGTGTACAGAAAAGTTAACGATATATCCTATATCACTTTCCTACACTATGCTTCCAAAATCCTGCAAAGTATCTAGGCTTTAGAGAGAGCACTGGGTTCAACGAGACACTTGCCGGTCGTGTCGGCCGCGTGTACCTACAAAACCAGGAAATGGTGGTGCCGGGACTTGAACCCGTGTCTCTATCCTCTGTCCTCTTTATCTCCTTCTAACTAACTGTCTGTATTTAGCCACATTCTTTGACTAAGTGATCCCTGAAGACCACAAGTATCATTCCTCTGGGCCTGTTGTCGTGAGAAAAGTAAACTTGTTCTTTGCTCACCACCATGTTTGAAGGACATCAGCGTGATCACCGCCGATAGGACGGAGGGTCAAATAAAAAGGAACACCAATTTCTAGACAGGAGCAGTTGGGAGCTAAGAGTGTATTGTGGGGTGACGTGTTTAATTGAGTGTCCAAACTTCCCTCTTTAGGTGGTTATTAGATCTTCACATTCGTGAACATCATAAAACCCACTGATTTCAAAGGCCCAGATGCTTATTATTACAGCAACTCAGTTGTTGAGGTGAGAGAAAATGAGAAGTATGTTGCTGCACCACTAAATCAATGGCTGGGAACGGCTGAAACCAAACAAAAAGAATTCACGGTGGCCAGATAGGGCTATTTTCTTCTGACTGTCCCATGGGACTCAAACAGAATCCATTTGTTTGATTGTTTTGTTTTTCAGTTTCACTCGTGTAGAGAACTTGTCCACACACCTTCGGCTTGTAGTTTGTCTGTGTCCTTGGATCTCAAGTGAGTCTCCTGTAAGTAAGCACGTAGGTGTCTTGAGTTTTCATCCCTTCTTTTAACCCTGTGTCTTTTGTTTGCTGCACTCAGTCCCTGACCTTTTATTCTGATGATTCAGAGCTGTGCACTTACTGCACTTAAAGAATTTTTTTTATCATTAAGCTAAAATCACTTGAAGAACATTATGTTTACTATGCTTCCCCCTTCACCAAGTACCCCTGGAAAACCTCTTCAGTCGCTGTCGATCTGCGTAGTTGGATGCTGTAGACCCCTTCACCATGTCCCTCGCAACAGACCCCGTTACCGTCCCTGTCCATCAGTGAGTAGTAAGATGCTATATGATCTCTAATAGCCTTCTCTGTGTTGTACAGCACTCCCAATGCCCCCTCGACCCCAAGCATTATACATGCTAAAACTAATGCCCCCATTCTTTCTCCTCACACTTATCCCTCCGTTCAGACCCAACCTGCCCTGTCTTTTTCCCTTTGGTAACTTTTAGTCAACTCTCGGTTTCTGTGAGTCTGCTGCTGTTTTTTTCCTTCAGTTTTTCTTTGTTGTTATACTCCACACATGAGTGAAAACACTTGGTACTTGTCTTTCTCCGCCTGGCCTATTTCTCTGAACATACTACCGTCTAGCTCCATCCAGGTCATTGCAAATGGTAGTATTTGTTTTCTTCTTAAGGCTGCTTACTGAACTTTTTAAACTTAATTTCATTCTTCCTTTTTGTTTGTAGTTTAGCTATGTTATTCACCATTCAACTCCTGGTTATGAACAATAGCTTTGTGTCAATCGATATGTATCTGTACCTATCTATCTAATGGTCTGTCTGTCTATGTATGTATGTATGTATGTAAGTGTGTATGTATGTATGTATCTATGTATCTATCTATCTTCCTATCATCTATCTATGATGTCTATCATCTATCAATCTATGTACCTATCTATCTATCTCTCATCTGTCATCTGTGTACCTATCTATCTATGAATCAATCATCTTTTTCTCTGCCCATCTATCCTTCTGTACAGAACAGTTAACAACATAGCCTATGTCTCTTCCCTACAATATGCTTCCAGAAATCTTGCAAGGTAACTAAGCCATAAGGAGAGCACTGTGTTCACCGATACACTTTCAGGTAGAGTCAGCCGCGTGTGCTTACAAAACCAGTAAATGGAGGTGAAAGGACTTGAACCTGTATCTCTGTCCTCTGTAATCTTATACTTCCTGCTCGCTTGGTGACTTTATTTAGCCACATTCAGTGAGTAAGTGATCCCTGAAGTCCACAAGTATCCTTCGTATGGTCCGGTTGTCGAAAGAAAAGTGTACTTGGTTCTTTGCACACCACCATGTTTGAGGGACATCGGCGTGATCACTGCTGATAGGTGCAGGGACAAATATAAAGGAACACCTATTTCTGAACAGGAGCAGTTGGGAACAAAGAGTGTGTTGTGGAGTGAAGTGTTTATTTGAGGGTCCAAACTTCCCTCCTTAGGTGGTTATTACTTCTTTACATTCGTGAACATCATAAAAAGCAATGATTTTAAAAGCCCAGATGCATATTATTACAGCAATTCATTTGTTGAGGTGAGAGGAAATGAGAAGGAACTTGCTGCACCGCTAAATCTTTGCCTGAGCACTGCTGAAATCAAACAAAAAGAATTCACGGTGGCTAATAGGGCTATTTTCTACTGACTCTCTCTGGGGACTCAAACAGAATTCATTTGTTTGTTTGTTTCTTATTTTCACTTGTATAGGTAATCTGTCCCCGCCCCTTCAGCTTGTAGTTTGTCTGTGTCCTTGGATCTCAAGTGAGTCTCCAGTAAGGGAGCACGTATTAGGTCTTGAGTTTTCATCAGTTCTTCTAACACTGTGTCTTTTGATTGGAGCACTCAAAGCCTGTACTTTTATTCTGATATTTGAGAGCTGTGCTCTTACTGCACTTTGAAATATTTTTTGTTCTCATTAATATACAAACACATGCAGAACATTATGTTTTCCAGTCTACACGCTTCACCAAGTCCCCGGCAAAGGCAGTTACAGTCGCTGTCCGTCAGCGTGTACTAAGATGCTGTAGAATCACTACATGTCTTCTCTGTGTTATGCAGCCGTACAAATGACCCTCCAAGTTACACACTATACATGCTAATGCTAATGCCCCCATTCTTTTTCCAAGCCCTTATTACTAACTTCCCACAAACCCTACCCAGTCCCTTTCTTTTTGGTAACTGTTAGTCCACTCTCGGGTTCTGTGAGTCTGCTGCTGTCTTTTCCTTCAGTTTTTCTTTGTTATCATACTCCACAGATGAGTGAAATCATTTGGTACATGTATTTCTCCTCCTTGAATATTTGACTGAGCATTATACCTTCTAGCTCCATCCACCTTATTGCAAATTATAGGATTTGTTTTCTTCTTATGGCTGCCTACTGCACTTTTTAAACTGGATTTCATTCTTCTTTTTTGTTTGTAGTTTCGCTATGTGCTTTCACCATTGCTCTCCTGGTTATGAGCAGTAGCTTTGTGTTAATCGATATGTACCTATATCTATCTATCTGTCTGTCTATCTATTTATCAATCAATCAATCAATCAATCATCTTTCTGTCTGCCCATCTGTCCTTGTGTACAGAAAAGTTAACGATATATCCTATATCACTTTCCTACACTATGCTTCCAAAATCCTGCAAAGTATCTAGGCTTTAGAGAGAGCACTGGGTTCAACGAGACACTTGCCGGTCGTGTCGGCCGCGTGTACCTACAAAACCAGGAAATGGTGGTGCCGGGACTTGAACCCGTGTCTCTATCCTCTGTCCTCTTTATCTCCTTCTAACTAACTGTCTGTATTTAGCCACATTCTTTGACTAAGTGATCCCTGAAGACCACAAGTATCATTCCTCTGGGCCTGTTGTCGTGAGAAAAGTAAACTTGTTCTTTGCTCACCACCATGTTTGAAGGACATCAGCGTGATCACCGCCGATAGGACGGAGGGTCAAATAAAAAGGAACACCAATTTCTAGACAGGAGCAGTTGGGAGCTAAGAGTGTATTGTGGGGTGACGTGTTTAATTGAGTGTCCAAACTTCCCTCTTTAGGTGGTTATTAGATCTTCACATTCGTGAACATCATAAAACCCACTGATTTCAAAGGCCCAGATGCTTATTATTACAGCAACTCAGTTGTTGAGGTGAGAGAAAATGAGAAGTATGTTGCTGCACCACTAAATCAATGGCTGGGAACGGCTGAAACCAAACAAAAAGAATTCACGGTGGCCAGATAGGGCTATTTTCTTCTGACTGTCCCATGGGACTCAAACAGAATCCATTTGTTTGATTGTTTTGTTTTTCAGTTTCACTCGTGTAGAGAACTTGTCCACACACCTTCGGCTTGTAGTTTGTCTGTGTCCTTGGATCTCAAGTGAGTCTCCTGTAAGTAAGCACGTAGGTGTCTTGAGTTTTCATCCCTTCTTTTAACCCTGTGTCTTTTGTTTGCTGCACTCAGTCCCTGACCTTTTATTCTGATGATTCAGAGCTGTGCACTTACTGCACTTAAAGAATTTTTTTTATCATTAAGCTAAAATCACTTGAAGAACATTATGTTTACTATGCTTCCCCCTTCACCAAGTACCCCTGGAAAACCTCTTCAGTCGCTGTCGATCTGCGTAGTTGGATGCTGTAGACCCCTTCACCATGTCCCTCGCAACAGACCCCGTTACCGTCCCTGTCCATCAGTGAGTAGTAAGATGCTATATGATCTCTAATAGCCTTCTCTGTGTTGTACAGCACTCCCAATGCCCCCTCGACCCCAAGCATTATACATGCTAAAACTAATGCCCCCATTCTTTCTCCTCACACTTATCCCTCCGTTCAGACCCAACCTGCCCTGTCTTTTTCCCTTTGGTAACTTTTAGTCAACTCTCGGTTTCTGTGAGTCTGCTGCTGTTTTTTTCCTTCAGTTTTTCTTTGTTGTTATACTCCACACATGAGTGAAAACACTTGGTACTTGTCTTTCTCCGCCTGGCCTATTTCTCTGAACATACTACCGTCTAGCTCCATCCAGGTCATTGCAAATGGTAGTATTTGTTTTCTTCTTAAGGCTGCTTACTGAACTTTTTAAACTTAATTTCATTCTTCCTTTTTGTTTGTAGTTTAGCTATGTTATTCACCATTCAACTCCTGGTTATGAACAATAGCTTTGTGTCAATCGATATGTATCTGTACCTATCTATCTAATGGTCTGTCTGTCTATGTATGTATGTATGTATGTAAGTGTGTATGTATGTATGTATCTATGTATCTATCTATCTTCCTATCATCTATCTATGATGTCTATCATCTATCAATCTATGTACCTATCTATCTATCTCTCATCTGTCATCTGTGTACCTATCTATCTATGAATCAATCATCTTTTTCTCTGCCCATCTATCCTTCTGTACAGAACAGTTAACAACATAGCCTATGTCTCTTCCCTACAATATGCTTCCAGAAATCTTGCAAGGTAACTAAGCCATAAGGAGAGCACTGTGTTCACCGATACACTTTCAGGTAGAGTCAGCCGCGTGTGCTTACAAAACCAGTAAATGGAGGTGAAAGGACTTGAACCTGTATCTCTGTCCTCTGTAATCTTATACTTCCTGCTCGCTTGGTGACTTTATTTAGCCACATTCAGTGAGTAAGTGATCCCTGAAGTCCACAAGTATCCTTCGTATGGTCCGGTTGTCGAAAGAAAAGTGTACTTGGTTCTTTGCACACCACCATGTTTGAGGGACATCGGCGTGATCACTGCTGATAGGTGCAGGGACAAATATAAAGGAACACCTATTTCTGAACAGGAGCAGTTGGGAACAAAGAGTGTGTTGTGGAGTGAAGTGTTTATTTGAGGGTCCAAACTTCCCTCCTTAGGTGGTTATTACTTCTTTACATTCGTGAACATCATAAAAAGCAATGATTTTAAAAGCCCAGATGCATATTATTACAGCAATTCATTTGTTGAGGTGAGAGGAAATGAGAAGGAACTTGCTGCACCGCTAAATCTTTGCCTGAGCACTGCTGAAATCAAACAAAAAGAATTCACGGTGGCTAATAGGGCTATTTTCTACTGACTCTCTCTGGGGACTCAAACAGAATTCATTTGTTTGTTTGTTTCTTATTTTCACTTGTATAGGTAATCTGTCCCCGCCCCTTCAGCTTGTAGTTTGTCTGTGTCCTTGGATCTCAAGTGAGTCTCCAGTAAGGGAGCACGTATTAGGTCTTGAGTTTTCATCAGTTCTTCTAACACTGTGTCTTTTGATTGGAGCACTCAAAGCCTGTACTTTTATTCTGATATTTGAGAGCTGTGCTCTTACTGCACTTTGAAATATTTTTTGTTCTCATTAATATACAAACACATGCAGAACATTATGTTTTCCAGTCTACACGCTTCACCAAGTCCCCGGCAAAGGCAGTTACAGTCGCTGTCCGTCAGCGTGTACTAAGATGCTGTAGAATCACTACATGTCTTCTCTGTGTTATGCAGCCGTACAAATGACCCTCCAAGTTACACACTATACATGCTAATGCTAATGCCCCCATTCTTTTTCCAAGCCCTTATTACTAACTTCCCACAAACCCTACCCAGTCCCTTTCTTTTTGGTAACTGTTAGTCCACTCTCGGGTTCTGTGAGTCTGCTGCTGTCTTTTCCTTCAGTTTTTCTTTGTTATCATACTCCACAGATGAGTGAAATCATTTGGTACATGTATTTCTCCTCCTTGAATATTTGACTGAGCATTATACCTTCTAGCTCCATCCACCTTATTGCAAATTATAGGATTTGTTTTCTTCTTATGGCTGCCTACTGCACTTTTTAAACTGGATTTCATTCTTCTTTTTTGTTTGTAGTTTCGCTATGTGCTTTCACCATTGCTCTCCTGGTTATGAGCAGTAGCTTTGTGTTAATCGATATGTACCTATATCTATCTATCTGTCTGTCTATCTATTTATCAATCAATCAATCAATCAATCATCTTTCTGTCTGCCCATCTGTCCTTGTGTACAGAAAAGTTAACGATATATCCTATATCACTTTCCTACACTATGCTTCCAAAATCCTGCAAAGTATCTAGGCTTTAGAGAGAGCACTGGGTTCAACGAGACACTTGCCGGTCGTGTCGGCCGCGTGTACCTACAAAACCAGGAAATGGTGGTGCCGGGACTTGAACCCGTGTCTCTATCCTCTGTCCTCTTTATCTCCTTCTAACTAACTGTCTGTATTTAGCCACATTCTTTGACTAAGTGATCCCTGAAGACCACAAGTATCATTCCTCTGGGCCTGTTGTCGTGAGAAAAGTAAACTTGTTCTTTGCTCACCACCATGTTTGAAGGACATCAGCGTGATCACCGCCGATAGGACGGAGGGTCAAATAAAAAGGAACACCAATTTCTAGACAGGAGCAGTTGGGAGCTAAGAGTGTATTGTGGGGTGACGTGTTTAATTGAGTGTCCAAACTTCCCTCTTTAGGTGGTTATTAGATCTTCACATTCGTGAACATCATAAAACCCACTGATTTCAAAGGCCCAGATGCTTATTATTACAGCAACTCAGTTGTTGAGGTGAGAGAAAATGAGAAGTATGTTGCTGCACCACTAAATCAATGGCTGGGAACGGCTGAAACCAAACAAAAAGAATTCACGGTGGCCAGATAGGGCTATTTTCTTCTGACTGTCCCATGGGACTCAAACAGAATCCATTTGTTTGATTGTTTTGTTTTTCAGTTTCACTCGTGTAGAGAACTTGTCCACACACCTTCGGCTTGTAGTTTGTCTGTGTCCTTGGATCTCAAGTGAGTCTCCTGTAAGTAAGCACGTAGGTGTCTTGAGTTTTCATCCCTTCTTTTAACCCTGTGTCTTTTGTTTGCTGCACTCAGTCCCTGACCTTTTATTCTGATGATTCAGAGCTGTGCACTTACTGCACTTAAAGAATTTTTTTTATCATTAAGCTAAAATCACTTGAAGAACATTATGTTTACTATGCTTCCCCCTTCACCAAGTACCCCTGGAAAACCTCTTCAGTCGCTGTCGATCTGCGTAGTTGGATGCTGTAGACCCCTTCACCATGTCCCTCGCAACAGACCCCGTTACCGTCCCTGTCCATCAGTGAGTAGTAAGATGCTATATGATCTCTAATAGCCTTCTCTGTGTTGTACAGCACTCCCAATGCCCCCTCGACCCCAAGCATTATACATGCTAAAACTAATGCCCCCATTCTTTCTCCTCACACTTATCCCTCCGTTCAGACCCAACCTGCCCTGTCTTTTTCCCTTTGGTAACTTTTAGTCAACTCTCGGTTTCTGTGAGTCTGCTGCTGTTTTTTTCCTTCAGTTTTTCTTTGTTGTTATACTCCACACATGAGTGAAAACACTTGGTACTTGTCTTTCTCCGCCTGGCCTATTTCTCTGAACATACTACCGTCTAGCTCCATCCAGGTCATTGCAAATGGTAGTATTTGTTTTCTTCTTAAGGCTGCTTACTGAACTTTTTAAACTTAATTTCATTCTTCCTTTTTGTTTGTAGTTTAGCTATGTTATTCACCATTCAACTCCTGGTTATGAACAATAGCTTTGTGTCAATCGATATGTATCTGTACCTATCTATCTAATGGTCTGTCTGTCTATGTATGTATGTATGTATGTAAGTGTGTATGTATGTATGTATCTATGTATCTATCTATCTTCCTATCATCTATCTATGATGTCTATCATCTATCAATCTATGTACCTATCTATCTATCTCTCATCTGTCATCTGTGTACCTATCTATCTATGAATCAATCATCTTTTTCTCTGCCCATCTATCCTTCTGTACAGAACAGTTAACAACATAGCCTATGTCTCTTCCCTACAATATGCTTCCAGAAATCTTGCAAGGTAACTAAGCCATAAGGAGAGCACTGTGTTCACCGATACACTTTCAGGTAGAGTCAGCCACGTGTGCTTACAAAACCAGTAAATGGAGGTGAAAGGACTTGAACCTGTATCTCTGTCCTCTGTAATCTTATACTTCCTGCTCGCTTGGTGACTTTATTTAGCCACATTCAGTGAGTAAGTGATCCCTGAAGTCCACAAGTATCCTTCGTATGGTCCGGTTGTCGAAAGAAAAGTGTACTTGGTTCTTTGCACACCACCATGTTTGAGGGACATCGGCGTGATCACTGCTGATAGGTGCAGGGACAAATATGAAGGAACACCTATTTCTGAACAGGAGCAGTTGGGAACAAAGAGTGTGTTGTGGAGTGAAGTGTTTATTTGAGGGTCCAAACTTCCCTCCTTAGGTGGTTATTACTTCTTTACATTCGTGAACATCATAAAAAGCAATGATTTTAAAAGCCCAGATGCATATTATTACAGCAATTCATTTGTTGAGGTGAGAGGAAATGAGAAGGAACTTGCTGCACCGCTAAATCTTTGCCTGAGCACTGCTGAAATCAAACAAAAAGAATTCACGGTGGCTAATAGGGCTATTTTCTACTGACTCTCTCTGGGGACTCAAACAGAATTCATTTGTTTGTTTGTTTCTTATTTTCACTTGTATAGGTAATCTGTCCCCGCCCCTTCAGCTTGTAGTTTGTCTGTGTCCTTGGATCTCAAGTGAGTCTCCAGTAAGGGAGCACGTATTAGGTCTTGAGTTTTCATCAGTTCTTCTAACACTGTGTCTTTTGATTGGAGCACTCAAAGCCTGTACTTTTATTCTGATATTTGAGAGCTGTGCTCTTACTGCACTTTGAAATATTTTTTGTTCTCATTAATATACAAACACATGCAGAACATTATGTTTTCCAGTCTACACGCTTCACCAAGTCCCCGGCAAAGGCAGTTACAGTCGCTGTCCGTCAGCGTGTACTAAGATGCTGTAGAATCACTACATGTCTTCTCTGTGTTATGCAGCCGTACAAATGACCCTCCAAGTTACACACTATACATGCTAATGCTAATGCCCCCATTCTTTTTCCAAGCCCTTATTACTAACTTCCCACAAACCCTACCCAGTCCCTTTCTTTTTGGTAACTGTTAGTCCACTCTCGGGTTCTGTGAGTCTGCTGCTGTCTTTTCCTTCAGTTTTTCTTTGTTATCATACTCCACAGATGAGTGAAATCATTTGGTACATGTATTTCTCCTCCTTGAATATTTGACTGAGCATTATACCTTCTAGCTCCATCCACCTTATTGCAAATTATAGGATTTGTTTTCTTCTTATGGCTGCCTACTGCACTTTTTAAACTGGATTTCATTCTTCTTTTTTGTTTGTAGTTTCGCTATGTGCTTTCACCATTGCTCTCCTGGTTATGAGCAGTAGCTTTGTGTTAATCGATATGTACCTATATCTATCTATCTGTCTGTCTATCTATTTATCAATCAATCAATCAATCAATCATCTTTCTGTCTGCCCATCTGTCCTTGTGTACAGAAAAGTTAACGATATATCCTATATCACTTTCCTACACTATGCTTCCAAAATCCTGCAAAGTATCTAGGCTTTAGAGAGAGCACTGGGTTCAACGAGACACTTGCCGGTCGTGTCGGCCGCGTGTACCTACAAAACCAGGAAATGGTGGTGCCGGGACTTGAACCCGTGTCTCTATCCTCTGTCCTCTTTATCTCCTTCTAACTAACTGTCTGTATTTAGCCACATTCTTTGACTAAGTGATCCCTGAAGACCACAAGTATCATTCCTCTGGGCCTGTTGTCGTGAGAAAAGTAAACTTGTTCTTTGCTCACCACCATGTTTGAAGGACATCAGCGTGATCACCGCCGATAGGACGGAGGGTCAAATAAAAAGGAACACCAATTTCTAGACAGGAGCAGTTGGGAGCTAAGAGTGTATTGTGGGGTGACGTGTTTAATTGAGTGTCCAAACTTCCCTCTTTAGGTGGTTATTAGATCTTCACATTCGTGAACATCATAAAACCCACTGATTTCAAAGGCCCAGATGCTTATTATTACAGCAACTCAGTTGTTGAGGTGAGAGAAAATGAGAAGTATGTTGCTGCACCACTAAATCAATGGCTGGGAACGGCTGAAACCAAACAAAAAGAATTCACGGTGGCCAGATAGGGCTATTTTCTTCTGACTGTCCCATGGGACTCAAACAGAATCCATTTGTTTGATTGTTTTGTTTTTCAGTTTCACTCGTGTAGAGAACTTGTCCACACACCTTCGGCTTGTAGTTTGTCTGTGTCCTTGGATCTCAAGTGAGTCTCCTGTAAGTAAGCACGTAGGTGTCTTGAGTTTTCATCCCTTCTTTTAACCCTGTGTCTTTTGTTTGCTGCACTCAGTCCCTGACCTTTTATTCTGATGATTCAGAGCTGTGCACTTACTGCACTTAAAGAATTTTTTTTATCATTAAGCTAAAATCACTTGAAGAACATTATGTTTACTATGCTTCCCCCTTCACCAAGTACCCCTGGAAAACCTCTTCAGTCGCTGTCGATCTGCGTAGTTGGATGCTGTAGACCCCTTCACCATGTCCCTCGCAACAGACCCCGTTACCGTCCCTGTCCATCAGTGAGTAGTAAGATGCTATATGATCTCTAATAGCCTTCTCTGTGTTGTACAGCACTCCCAATGCCCCCTCGACCCCAAGCATTATACATGCTAAAACTAATGCCCCCATTCTTTCTCCTCACACTTATCCCTCCGTTCAGACCCAACCTGCCCTGTCTTTTTCCCTTTGGTAACTTTTAGTCAACTCTCGGTTTCTGTGAGTCTGCTGCTGTTTTTTTCCTTCAGTTTTTCTTTGTTGTTATACTCCACACATGAGTGAAAACACTTGGTACTTGTCTTTCTCCGCCTGGCCTATTTCTCTGAACATACTACCGTCTAGCTCCATCCAGGTCATTGCAAATGGTAGTATTTGTTTTCTTCTTAAGGCTGCTTACTGAACTTTTTAAACTTAATTTCATTCTTCCTTTTTGTTTGTAGTTTAGCTATGTTATTCACCATTCAACTCCTGGTTATGAACAATAGCTTTGTGTCAATCGATATGTATCTGTACCTATCTATCTAATGGTCTGTCTGTCTATGTATGTATGTATGTATGTAAGTGTGTATGTATGTATGTATCTATGTATCTATCTATCTTCCTATCATCTATCTATGATGTCTATCATCTATCAATCTATGTACCTATCTATCTATCTCTCATCTGTCATCTGTGTACCTATCTATCTATGAATCAATCATCTTTTTCTCTGCCCATCTATCCTTCTGTACAGAACAGTTAACAACATAGCCTATGTCTCTTCCCTACAATATGCTTCCAGAAATCTTGCAAGGTAACTAAGCCATAAGGAGAGCACTGTGTTCACCGATACACTTTCAGGTAGAGTCAGCCGCGTGTGCTTACAAAACCAGTAAATGGAGGTGAAAGGACTTGAACCTGTATCTCTGTCCTCTGTAATCTTATACTTCCTGCTCGCTTGGTGACTTTATTTAGCCACATTCAGTGAGTAAGTGATCCCTGAAGTCCACAAGTATCCTTCGTATGGTCCGGTTGTCGAAAGAAAAGTGTACTTGGTTCTTTGCACACCACCATGTTTGAGGGACATCGGCGTGATCACTGCTGATAGGTGCAGGGACAAATATAAAGGAACACCTATTTCTGAACAGGAGCAGTTGGGAACAAAGAGTGTGTTGTGGAGTGAAGTGTTTATTTGAGGGTCCAAACTTCCCTCCTTAGGTGGTTATTACTTCTTTACATTCGTGAACATCATAAAAAGCAATGATTTTAAAAGCCCAGATGCATATTATTACAGCAATTCATTTGTTGAGGTGAGAGGAAATGAGAAGGAACTTGCTGCACCGCTAAATCTTTGCCTGAGCACTGCTGAAATCAAACAAAAAGAATTCACGGTGGCTAATAGGGCTATTTTCTACTGACTCTCTCTGGGGACTCAAACAGAATTCATTTGTTTGTTTGTTTCTTATTTTCACTTGTATAGGTAATCTGTCCCCGCCCCTTCAGCTTGTAGTTTGTCTGTGTCCTTGGATCTCAAGTGAGTCTCCAGTAAGGGAGCACGTATTAGGTCTTGAGTTTTCATCAGTTCTTCTAACACTGTGTCTTTTGATTGGAGCACTCAAAGCCTGTACTTTTATTCTGATATTTGAGAGCTGTGCTCTTACTGCACTTTGAAATATTTTTTGTTCTCATTAATATACAAACACATGCAGAACATTATGTTTTCCAGTCTACACGCTTCACCAAGTCCCCGGCAAAGGCAGTTACAGTCGCTGTCCGTCAGCGTGTACTAAGATGCTGTAGAATCACTACATGTCTTCTCTGTGTTATGCAGCCGTACAAATGACCCTCCAAGTTACACACTATACATGCTAATGCTAATGCCCCCATTCTTTTTCCAAGCCCTTATTACTAACTTCCCACAAACCCTACCCAGTCCCTTTCTTTTTGGTAACTGTTAGTCCACTCTCGGGTTCTGTGAGTCTGCTGCTGTCTTTTCCTTCAGTTTTTCTTTGTTATCATACTCCACAGATGAGTGAAATCATTTGGTACATGTATTTCTCCTCCTTGAATATTTGACTGAGCATTATACCTTCTAGCTCCATCCACCTTATTGCAAATTATAGGATTTGTTTTCTTCTTATGGCTGCCTACTGCACTTTTTAAACTGGATTTCATTCTTCTTTTTTGTTTGTAGTTTCGCTATGTGCTTTCACCATTGCTCTCCTGGTTATGAGCAGTAGCTTTGTGTTAATCGATATGTACCTATATCTATCTATCTGTCTGTCTATCTATTTATCAATCAATCAATCAATCAATCATCTTTCTGTCTGCCCATCTGTCCTTGTGTACAGAAAAGTTAACGATATATCCTATATCACTTTCCTACACTATGCTTCCAAAATCCTGCAAAGTATCTAGGCTTTAGAGAGAGCACTGGGTTCAACGAGACACTTGCCGGTCGTGTCGGCCGCGTGTACCTACAAAACCAGGAAATGGTGGTGCCGGGACTTGAACCCGTGTCTCTATCCTCTGTCCTCTTTATCTCCTTCTAACTAACTGTCTGTATTTAGCCACATTCTTTGACTAAGTGATCCCTGAAGACCACAAGTATCATTCCTCTGGGCCTGTTGTCGTGAGAAAAGTAAACTTGTTCTTTGCTCACCACCATGTTTGAAGGACATCAGCGTGATCACCGCCGATAGGACGGAGGGTCAAATAAAAAGGAACACCAATTTCTAGACAGGAGCAGTTGGGAGCTAAGAGTGTATTGTGGGGTGACGTGTTTAATTGAGTGTCCAAACTTCCCTCTTTAGGTGGTTATTAGATCTTCACATTCGTGAACATCATAAAACCCACTGATTTCAAAGGCCCAGATGCTTATTATTACAGCAACTCAGTTGTTGAGGTGAGAGAAAATGAGAAGTATGTTGCTGCACCACTAAATCAATGGCTGGGAACGGCTGAAACCAAACAAAAAGAATTCACGGTGGCCAGATAGGGCTATTTTCTTCTGACTGTCCCATGGGACTCAAACAGAATCCATTTGTTTGATTGTTTTGTTTTTCAGTTTCACTCGTGTAGAGAACTTGTCCACACACCTTCGGCTTGTAGTTTGTCTGTGTCCTTGGATCTCAAGTGAGTCTCCTGTAAGTAAGCACGTAGGTGTCTTGAGTTTTCATCCCTTCTTTTAACCCTGTGTCTTTTGTTTGCTGCACTCAGTCCCTGACCTTTTATTCTGATGATTCAGAGCTGTGCACTTACTGCACTTAAAGAATTTTTTTTATCATTAAGCTAAAATCACTTGAAGAACATTATGTTTACTATGCTTCCCCCTTCACCAAGTACCCCTGGAAAACCTCTTCAGTCGCTGTCGATCTGCGTAGTTGGATGCTGTAGACCCCTTCACCATGTCCCTCGCAACAGACCCCGTTACCGTCCCTGTCCATCAGTGAGTAGTAAGATGCTATATGATCTCTAATAGCCTTCTCTGTGTTGTACAGCACTCCCAATGCCCCCTCGACCCCAAGCATTATACATGCTAAAACTAATGCCCCCATTCTTTCTCCTCACACTTATCCCTCCGTTCAGACCCAACCTGCCCTGTCTTTTTCCCTTTGGTAACTTTTAGTCAACTCTCGGTTTCTGTGAGTCTGCTGCTGTTTTTTTCCTTCAGTTTTTCTTTGTTGTTATACTCCACACATGAGTGAAAACACTTGGTACTTGTCTTTCTCCGCCTGGCCTATTTCTCTGAACATACTACCGTCTAGCTCCATCCAGGTCATTGCAAATGGTAGTATTTGTTTTCTTCTTAAGGCTGCTTACTGAACTTTTTAAACTTAATTTCATTCTTCCTTTTTGTTTGTAGTTTAGCTATGTTATTCACCATTCAACTCCTGGTTATGAACAATAGCTTTGTGTCAATCGATATGTATCTGTACCTATCTATCTAATGGTCTGTCTGTCTATGTATGTATGTATGTATGTAAGTGTGTATGTATGTATGTATCTATGTATCTATCTATCTTCCTATCATCTATCTATGATGTCTATCATCTATCAATCTATGTACCTATCTATCTATCTCTCATCTGTCATCTGTGTACCTATCTATCTATGAATCAATCATCTTTTTCTCTGCCCATCTATCCTTCTGTACAGAACAGTTAACAACATAGCCTATGTCTCTTCCCTACAATATGCTTCCAGAAATCTTGCAAGGTAACTAAGCCATAAGGAGAGCACTGTGTTCACCGATACACTTTCAGGTAGAGTCAGCCGCGTGTGCTTACAAAACCAGTAAATGGAGGTGAAAGGACTTGAACCTGTATCTCTGTCCTCTGTAATCTTATACTTCCTGCTCGCTTGGTGACTTTATTTAGCCACATTCAGTGAGTAAGTGATCCCTGAAGTCCACAAGTATCCTTCGTATGGTCCGGTTGTCGAAAGAAAAGTGTACTTGGTTCTTTGCACACCACCATGTTTGAGGGACATCGGCGTGATCACTGCTGATAGGTGCAGGGACAAATATAAAGGAACACCTATTTCTGAACAGGAGCAGTTGGGAACAAAGAGTGTGTTGTGGAGTGAAGTGTTTATTTGAGGGTCCAAACTTCCCTCCTTAGGTGGTTATTACTTCTTTACATTCGTGAACATCATAAAAAGCAATGATTTTAAAAGCCCAGATGCATATTATTACAGCAATTCATTTGTTGAGGTGAGAGGAAATGAGAAGGAACTTGCTGCACCGCTAAATCTTTGCCTGAGCACTGCTGAAATCAAACAAAAAGAATTCACGGTGGCTAATAGGGCTATTTTCTACTGACTCTCTCTGGGGACTCAAACAGAATTCATTTGTTTGTTTGTTTCTTATTTTCACTTGTATAGGTAATCTGTCCCCGCCCCTTCAGCTTGTAGTTTGTCTGTGTCCTTGGATCTCAAGTGAGTCTCCAGTAAGGGAGCACGTATTAGGTCTTGAGTTTTCATCAGTTCTTCTAACACTGTGTCTTTTGATTGGAGCACTCAAAGCCTGTACTTTTATTCTGATATTTGAGAGCTGTGCTCTTACTGCACTTTGAAATATTTTTTGTTCTCATTAATATACAAACACATGCAGAACATTATGTTTTCCAGTCTACACGCTTCACCAAGTCCCCGGCAAAGGCAGTTACAGTCGCTGTCCGTCAGCGTGTACTAAGATGCTGTAGAATCACTACATGTCTTCTCTGTGTTATGCAGCCGTACAAATGACCCTCCAAGTTACACACTATACATGCTAATGCTAATGCCCCCATTCTTTTTCCAAGCCCTTATTACTAACTTCCCACAAACCCTACCCAGTCCCTTTCTTTTTGGTAACTGTTAGTCCACTCTCGGGTTCTGTGAGTCTGCTGCTGTCTTTTCCTTCAGTTTTTCTTTGTTATCATACTCCACAGATGAGTGAAATCATTTGGTACATGTATTTCTCCTCCTTGAATATTTGACTGAGCATTATACCTTCTAGCTCCATCCACCTTATTGCAAATTATAGGATTTGTTTTCTTCTTATGGCTGCCTACTGCACTTTTTAAACTGGATTTCATTCTTCTTTTTTGTTTGTAGTTTCGCTATGTGCTTTCACCATTGCTCTCCTGGTTATGAGCAGTAGCTTTGTGTTAATCGATATGTACCTATATCTATCTATCTGTCTGTCTATCTATTTATCAATCAATCAATCAATCAATCATCTTTCTGTCTGCCCATCTGTCCTTGTGTACAGAAAAGTTAACGATATATCCTATATCACTTTCCTACACTATGCTTCCAAAATCCTGCAAAGTATCTAGGCTTTAGAGAGAGCACTGGGTTCAACGAGACACTTGCCGGTCGTGTCGGCCGCGTGTACCTACAAAACCAGGAAATGGTGGTGCCGGGACTTGAACCCGTGTCTCTATCCTCTGTCCTCTTTATCTCCTTCTAACTAACTGTCTGTATTTAGCCACATTCTTTGACTAAGTGATCCCTGAAGACCACAAGTATCATTCCTCTGGGCCTGTTGTCGTGAGAAAAGTAAACTTGTTCTTTGCTCACCACCATGTTTGAAGGACATCAGCGTGATCACCGCCGATAGGACGGAGGGTCAAATAAAAAGGAACACCAATTTCTAGACAGGAGCAGTTGGGAGCTAAGAGTGTATTGTGGGGTGACGTGTTTAATTGAGTGTCCAAACTTCCCTCTTTAGGTGGTTATTAGATCTTCACATTCGTGAACATCATAAAACCCACTGATTTCAAAGGCCCAGATGCTTATTATTACAGCAACTCAGTTGTTGAGGTGAGAGAAAATGAGAAGTATGTTGCTGCACCACTAAATCAATGGCTGGGAACGGCTGAAACCAAACAAAAAGAATTCACGGTGGCCAGATAGGGCTATTTTCTTCTGACTGTCCCATGGGACTCAAACAGAATCCATTTGTTTGATTGTTTTGTTTTTCAGTTTCACTCGTGTAGAGAACTTGTCCACACACCTTCGGCTTGTAGTTTGTCTGTGTCCTTGGATCTCAAGTGAGTCTCCTGTAAGTAAGCACGTAGGTGTCTTGAGTTTTCATCCCTTCTTTTAACCCTGTGTCTTTTGTTTGCTGCACTCAGTCCCTGACCTTTTATTCTGATGATTCAGAGCTGTGCACTTACTGCACTTAAAGAATTTTTTTTTATCATTAAGCTAAAATCACTTGAAGAACATTATGTTTACTATGCTTCCCCCTTCACCAAGTACCCCTGGAAAACCTCTTCAGTCGCTGTCGATCTGCGTAGTTGGATGCTGTAGACCCCTTCACCATGTCCCTCGCAACAGACCCCGTTACCGTCCCTGTCCATCAGTGAGTAGTAAGATGCTATATGATCTCTAATAGCCTTCTCTGTGTTGTACAGCACTCCCAATGCCCCCTCGACCCCAAGCATTATACATGCTAAAACTAATGCCCCCATTCTTTCTCCTCACACTTATCCCTCCGTTCAGACCCAACCTGCCCTGTCTTTTTCCCTTTGGTAACTTTTAGTCAACTCTCGGTTTCTGTGAGTCTGCTGCTGTTTTTTTCCTTCAGTTTTTCTTTGTTGTTATACTCCACACATGAGTGAAAACACTTGGTACTTGTCTTTCTCCGCCTGGCCTATTTCTCTGAACATACTACCGTCTAGCTCCATCCAGGTCATTGCAAATGGTAGTATTTGTTTTCTTCTTAAGGCTGCTTACTGAACTTTTTAAACTTAATTTCATTCTTCCTTTTTGTTTGTAGTTTAGCTATGTTATTCACCATTCAACTCCTGGTTATGAACAATAGCTTTGTGTCAATCGATATGTATCTGTACCTATCTATCTAATGGTCTGTCTGTCTATGTATGTATGTATGTATGTAAGTGTGTATGTATGTATGTATCTATGTATCTATCTATCTTCCTATCATCTATCTATGATGTCTATCATCTATCAATCTATGTACCTATCTATCTATCTCTCATCTGTCATCTGTGTACCTATCTATCTATGAATCAATCATCTTTTTCTCTGCCCATCTATCCTTCTGTACAGAACAGTTAACAACATAGCCTATGTCTCTTCCCTACAATATGCTTCCAGAAATCTTGCAAGGTAACTAAGCCATAAGGAGAGCACTGTGTTCACCGATACACTTTCAGGTAGAGTCAGCCACGTGTGCTTACAAAACCAGTAAATGGAGGTGAAAGGACTTGAACCTGTATCTCTGTCCTCTGTAATCTTATACTTCCTGCTCGCTTGGTGACTTTATTTAGCCACATTCAGTGAGTAAGTGATCCCTGAAGTCCACAAGTATCCTTCGTATGGTCCGGTTGTCGAAAGAAAAGTGTACTTGGTTCTTTGCACACCACCATGTTTGAGGGACATCGGCGTGATCACTGCTGATAGGTGCAGGGACAAATATGAAGGAACACCTATTTCTGAACAGGAGCAGTTGGGAACAAAGAGTGTGTTGTGGAGTGAAGTGTTTATTTGAGGGTCCAAACTTCCCTCCTTAGGTGGTTATTACTTCTTTACATTCGTGAACATCATAAAAAGCAATGATTTTAAAAGCCCAGATGCATATTATTACAGCAATTCATTTGTTGAGGTGAGAGGAAATGAGAAGGAACTTGCTGCACCGCTAAATCTTTGCCTGAGCACTGCTGAAATCAAACAAAAAGAATTCACGGTGGCTAATAGGGCTATTTTCTACTGACTCTCTCTGGGGACTCAAACAGAATTCATTTGTTTGTTTGTTTCTTATTTTCACTTGTATAGGTAATCTGTCCCCGCCCCTTCAGCTTGTAGTTTGTCTGTGTCCTTGGATCTCAAGTGAGTCTCCAGTAAGGGAGCACGTATTAGGTCTTGAGTTTTCATCAGTTCTTCTAACACTGTGTCTTTTGATTGGAGCACTCAAAGCCTGTACTTTTATTCTGATATTTGAGAGCTGTGCTCTTACTGCACTTTGAAATATTTTTTGTTCTCATTAATATACAAACACATGCAGAACATTATGTTTTCCAGTCTACACGCTTCACCAAGTCCCCGGCAAAGGCAGTTACAGTCGCTGTCCGTCAGCGTGTACTAAGATGCTGTAGAATCACTACATGTCTTCTCTGTGTTATGCAGCCGTACAAATGACCCTCCAAGTTACACACTATACATGCTAATGCTAATGCCCCCATTCTTTTTCCAAGCCCTTATTACTAACTTCCCACAAACCCTACCCAGTCCCTTTCTTTTTGGTAACTGTTAGTCCACTCTCGGGTTCTGTGAGTCTGCTGCTGTCTTTTCCTTCAGTTTTTCTTTGTTATCATACTCCACAGATGAGTGAAATCATTTGGTACATGTATTTCTCCTCCTTGAATATTTGACTGAGCATTATACCTTCTAGCTCCATCCACCTTATTGCAAATTATAGGATTTGTTTTCTTCTTATGGCTGCCTACTGCACTTTTTAAACTGGATTTCATTCTTCTTTTTTGTTTGTAGTTTCGCTATGTGCTTTCACCATTGCTCTCCTGGTTATGAGCAGTAGCTTTGTGTTAATCGATATGTACCTATATCTATCTATCTGTCTGTCTATCTATTTATCAATCAATCAATCTTTCAATCATCTTTCTGTCTGCCCATCTGTCCTTGTGTACAGAAAAGTTAACGATATATCCTATATCACTTTCCTACACTATGCTTCCAAAATCCTGCAAAGTATCTAGGCTTTAGAGAGAGCACTGGGTTCAACGAGACACTTGCCGGTCGTGTCGGCCGCGTGTACCTACAAAACCAGGAAATGGTGGTGCCGGGACTTGAACCCGTGTCTCTATCCTCTGTCCTCTTTATCTCCTTCTAACTAACTGTCTGTATTTAGCCACATTCTTTGACTAAGTGATCCCTGAAGACCACAAGTATCATTCCTCTGGGCCTGTTGTCGTGAGAAAAGTAAACTTGTTCTTTGCTCACCACCATGTTTGAAGGACATCAGCGTGATCACCGCCGATAGGACGGAGGGTCAAATAAAAAGGAACACCAATTTCTAGACAGGAGCAGTTGGGAGCTAAGAGTGTATTGTGGGGTGACGTGTTTAATTGAGTGTCCAAACTTCCCTCTTTAGGTGGTTATTAGATCTTCACATTCGTGAACATCATAAAACCCACTGATTTCAAAGGCCCAGATGCTTATTATTACAGCAACTCAGTTGTTGAGGTGAGAGAAAATGAGAAGTATGTTGCTGCACCACTAAATCAATGGCTGGGAACGGCTGAAACCAAACAAAAAGAATTCACGGTGGCCAGATAGGGCTATTTTCTTCTGACTGTCCCATGGGACTCAAACAGAATCCATTTGTTTGATTGTTTTGTTTTTCAGTTTCACTCGTGTAGAGAACTTGTCCACACACCTTCGGCTTGTAGTTTGTCTGTGTCCTTGGATCTCAAGTGAGTCTCCTGTAAGTAAGCACGTAGGTGTCTTGAGTTTTCATCCCTTCTTTTAACCCTGTGTCTTTTGTTTGCTGCACTCAGTCCCTGACCTTTTATTCTGATGATTCAGAGCTGTGCACTTACTGCACTTAAAGAATTTTTTTTATCATTAAGCTAAAATCACTTGAAGAACATTATGTTTACTATGCTTCCCCCTTCACCAAGTACCCCTGGAAAACCTCTTCAGTCGCTGTCGATCTGCGTAGTTGGATGCTGTAGACCCCTTCACCATGTCCCTCGCAACAGACCCCGTTACCGTCCCTGTCCATCAGTGAGTAGTAAGATGCTATATGATCTCTAATAGCCTTCTCTGTGTTGTACAGCACTCCCAATGCCCCCTCGACCCCAAGCATTATACATGCTAAAACTAATGCCCCCATTCTTTCTCCTCACACTTATCCCTCCGTTCAGACCCAACCTGCCCTGTCTTTTTCCCTTTGGTAACTTTTAGTCAACTCTCGGTTTCTGTGAGTCTGCTGCTGTTTTTTTCCTTCAGTTTTTCTTTGTTGTTATACTCCACACATGAGTGAAAACACTTGGTACTTGTCTTTCTCCGCCTGGCCTATTTCTCTGAACATACTACCGTCTAGCTCCATCCAGGTCATTGCAAATGGTAGTATTTGTTTTCTTCTTAAGGCTGCTTACTGAACTTTTTAAACTTAATTTCATTCTTCCTTTTTGTTTGTAGTTTAGCTATGTTATTCACCATTCAACTCCTGGTTATGAACAATAGCTTTGTGTCAATCGATATGTATCTGTACCTATCTATCTAATGGTCTGTCTGTCTATGTATGTATGTATGTATGTAAGTGTGTATGTATGTATGTATCTATGTATCTATCTATCTTCCTATCATCTATCTATGATGTCTATCATCTATCAATCTATGTACCTATCTATCTATCTCTCATCTGTCATCTGTGTACCTATCTATCTATGAATCAATCATCTTTTTCTCTGCCCATCTATCCTTCTGTACAGAACAGTTAACAACATAGCCTATGTCTCTTCCCTACAATATGCTTCCAGAAATCTTGCAAGGTAACTAAGCCATAAGGAGAGCACTGTGTTCACCGATACACTTTCAGGTAGAGTCAGCCGCGTGTGCTTACAAAACCAGTAAATGGAGGTGAAAGGACTTGAACCTGTATCTCTGTCCTCTGTAATCTTATACTTCCTGCTCGCTTGGTGACTTTATTTAGCCACATTCAGTGAGTAAGTGATCCCTGAAGTCCACAAGTATCCTTCGTATGGTCCGGTTGTCGAAAGAAAAGTGTACTTGGTTCTTTGCACACCACCATGTTTGAGGGACATCGGCGTGATCACTGCTGATAGGTGCAGGGACAAATATGAAGGAACACCTATTTCTGAACAGGAGCAGTTGGGAACAAAGAGTGTGTTGTGGAGTGAAGTGTTTATTTGAGGGTCCAAACTTCCCTCCTTAGGTGGTTATTACTTCTTTACATTCGTGAACATCATAAAAAGCAATGATTTTAAAAGCCCAGATGCATATTATTACAGCAATTCATTTGTTGAGGTGAGAGGAAATGAGAAGGAACTTGCTGCACCGCTAAATCTTTGCCTGAGCACTGCTGAAATCAAACAAAAAGAATTCACGGTGGCTAATAGGGCTATTTTCTACTGACTCTCTCTGGGGACTCAAACAGAATTCATTTGTTTGTTTGTTTCTTATTTTCACTTGTATAGGTAATCTGTCCCCGCCCCTTCAGCTTGTAGTTTGTCTGTGTCCTTGGATCTCAAGTGAGTCTCCAGTAAGGGAGCACGTATTAGGTCTTGAGTTTTCATCAGTTCTTCTAACACTGTGTCTTTTGATTGGAGCACTCAAAGCCTGTACTTTTATTCTGATATTTGAGAGCTGTGCTCTTACTGCACTTTGAAATATTTTTTGTTCTCATTAATATACAAACACATGCAGAACATTATGTTTTCCAGTCTACACGCTTCACCAAGTCCCCGGCAAAGGCAGTTACAGTCGCTGTCCGTCAGCGTGTACTAAGATGCTGTAGAATCACTACATGTCTTCTCTGTGTTATGCAGCCGTACAAATGACCCTCCAAGTTACACACTATACATGCTAATGCTAATGCCCCCATTCTTTTTCCAAGCCCTTATTACTAACTTCCCACAAACCCTACCCAGTCCCTTTCTTTTTGGTAACTGTTAGTCCACTCTCGGGTTCTGTGAGTCTGCTGCTGTCTTTTCCTTCAGTTTTTCTTTGTTATCATACTCCACAGATGAGTGAAATCATTTGGTACATGTATTTCTCCTCCTTGAATATTTGACTGAGCATTATACCTTCTAGCTCCATCCACCTTATTGCAAATTATAGGATTTGTTTTCTTCTTATGGCTGCCTACTGCACTTTTTAAACTGGATTTCATTCTTCTTTTTTGTTTGTAGTTTCGCTATGTGCTTTCACCATTGCTCTCCTGGTTATGAGCAGTAGCTTTGTGTTAATCGATATGTACCTATATCTATCTATCTGTCTGTCTATCTATTTATCAATCAATCAATCAATCAATCATCTTTCTGTCTGCCCATCTGTCCTTGTGTACAGAAAAGTTAACGATATATCCTATATCACTTTCCTACACTATGCTTCCAAAATCCTGCAAAGTATCTAGGCTTTAGAGAGAGCACTGGGTTCAACGAGACACTTGCCGGTCGTGTCGGCCGCGTGTACCTACAAAACCAGGAAATGGTGGTGCCGGGACTTGAACCCGTGTCTCTATCCTCTGTCCTCTTTATCTCCTTCTAACTAACTGTCTGTATTTAGCCACATTCTTTGACTAAGTGATCCCTGAAGACCACAAGTATCATTCCTCTGGGCCTGTTGTCGTGAGAAAAGTAAACTTGTTCTTTGCTCACCACCATGTTTGAAGGACATCAGCGTGATCACCGCCGATAGGACGGAGGGTCAAATAAAAAGGAACACCAATTTCTAGACAGGAGCAGTTGGGAGCTAAGAGTGTATTGTGGGGTGACGTGTTTAATTGAGTGTCCAAACTTCCCTCTTTAGGTGGTTATTAGATCTTCACATTCGTGAACATCATAAAACCCACTGATTTCAAAGGCCCAGATGCTTATTATTACAGCAACTCAGTTGTTGAGGTGAGAGAAAATGAGAAGTATGTTGCTGCACCACTAAATCAATGGCTGGGAACGGCTGAAACCAAACAAAAAGAATTCACGGTGGCCAGATAGGGCTATTTTCTTCTGACTGTCCCATGGGACTCAAACAGAATCCATTTGTTTGATTGTTTTGTTTTTCAGTTTCACTCGTGTAGAGAACTTGTCCACACACCTTCGGCTTGTAGTTTGTCTGTGTCCTTGGATCTCAAGTGAGTCTCCTGTAAGTAAGCACGTAGGTGTCTTGAGTTTTCATCCCTTCTTTTAACCCTGTGTCTTTTGTTTGCTGCACTCAGTCCCTGACCTTTTATTCTGATGATTCAGAGCTGTGCACTTACTGCACTTAAAGAATTTTTTTTATCATTAAGCTAAAATCACTTGAAGAACATTATGTTTACTATGCTTCCCCCTTCACCAAGTACCCCTGGAAAACCTCTTCAGTCGCTGTCGATCTGCGTAGTTGGATGCTGTAGACCCCTTCACCATGTCCCTCGCAACAGACCCCGTTACCGTCCCTGTCCATCAGTGAGTAGTAAGATGCTATATGATCTCTAATAGCCTTCTCTGTGTTGTACAGCACTCCCAATGCCCCCTCGACCCCAAGCATTATACATGCTAAAACTAATGCCCCCATTCTTTCTCCTCACACTTATCCCTCCGTTCAGACCCAACCTGCCCTGTCTTTTTCCCTTTGGTAACTTTTAGTCAACTCTCGGTTTCTGTGAGTCTGCTGCTGTTTTTTTCCTTCAGTTTTTCTTTGTTGTTATACTCCACACATGAGTGAAAACACTTGGTACTTGTCTTTCTCCGCCTGGCCTATTTCTCTGAACATACTACCGTCTAGCTCCATCCAGGTCATTGCAAATGGTAGTATTTGTTTTCTTCTTAAGGCTGCTTACTGAACTTTTTAAACTTAATTTCATTCTTCCTTTTTGTTTGTAGTTTAGCTATGTTATTCACCATTCAACTCCTGGTTATGAACAATAGCTTTGTGTCAATCGATATGTATCTGTACCTATCTATCTAATGGTCTGTCTGTCTATGTATGTATGTATGTATGTAAGTGTGTATGTATGTATGTATCTATGTATCTATCTATCTTCCTATCATCTATCTATGATGTCTATCATCTATCAATCTATGTACCTATCTATCTATCTCTCATCTGTCATCTGTGTACCTATCTATCTATGAATCAATCATCTTTTTCTCTGCCCATCTATCCTTCTGTACAGAACAGTTAACAACATAGCCTATGTCTCTTCCCTACAATATGCTTCCAGAAATCTTGCAAGGTAACTAAGCCATAAGGAGAGCACTGTGTTCACCGATACACTTTCAGGTAGAGTCAGCCGCGTGTGCTTACAAAACCAGTAAATGGAGGTGAAAGGACTTGAACCTGTATCTCTGTCCTCTGTAATCTTATACTTCCTGCTCGCTTGGTGACTTTATTTAGCCACATTCAGTGAGTAAGTGATCCCTGAAGTCCACAAGTATCCTTCGTATGGTCCGGTTGTCGAAAGAAAAGTGTACTTGGTTCTTTGCACACCACCATGTTTGAGGGACATCGGCGTGATCACTGCTGATAGGTGCAGGGACAAATATAAAGGAACACCTATTTCTGAACAGGAGCAGTTGGGAACAAAGAGTGTGTTGTGGAGTGAAGTGTTTATTTGAGGGTCCAAACTTCCCTCCTTAGGTGGTTATTACTTCTTTACATTCGTGAACATCATAAAAAGCAATGATTTTAAAAGCCCAGATGCATATTATTACAGCAATTCATTTGTTGAGGTGAGAGGAAATGAGAAGGAACTTGCTGCACCGCTAAATCTTTGCCTGAGCACTGCTGAAATCAAACAAAAAGAATTCACGGTGGCTAATAGGGCTATTTTCTACTGACTCTCTCTGGGGACTCAAACAGAATTCATTTGTTTGTTTGTTTCTTATTTTCACTTGTATAGGTAATCTGTCCCCGCCCCTTCAGCTTGTAGTTTGTCTGTGTCCTTGGATCTCAAGTGAGTCTCCAGTAAGGGAGCACGTATTAGGTCTTGAGTTTTCATCAGTTCTTCTAACACTGTGTCTTTTGATTGGAGCACTCAAAGCCTGTACTTTTATTCTGATATTTGAGAGCTGTGCTCTTACTGCACTTTGAAATATTTTTTGTTCTCATTAATATACAAACACATGCAGAACATTATGTTTTCCAGTCTACACGCTTCACCAAGTCCCCGGCAAAGGCAGTTACAGTCGCTGTCCGTCAGCGTGTACTAAGATGCTGTAGAATCACTACATGTCTTCTCTGTGTTATGCAGCCGTACAAATGACCCTCCAAGTTACACACTATACATGCTAATGCTAATGCCCCCATTCTTTTTCCAAGCCCTTATTACTAACTTCCCACAAACCCTACCCAGTCCCTTTCTTTTTGGTAACTGTTAGTCCACTCTCGGGTTCTGTGAGTCTGCTGCTGTCTTTTCCTTCAGTTTTTCTTTGTTATCATACTCCACAGATGAGTGAAATCATTTGGTACATGTATTTCTCCTCCTTGAATATTTGACTGAGCATTATACCTTCTAGCTCCATCCACCTTATTGCAAATTATAGGATTTGTTTTCTTCTTATGGCTGCCTACTGCACTTTTTAAACTGGATTTCATTCTTCTTTTTTGTTTGTAGTTTCGCTATGTGCTTTCACCATTGCTCTCCTGGTTATGAGCAGTAGCTTTGTGTTAATCGATATGTACCTATATCTATCTATCTGTCTGTCTATCTATTTATCAATCAATCAATCAATCAATCATCTTTCTGTCTGCCCATCTGTCCTTGTGTACAGAAAAGTTAACGATATATCCTATATCACTTTCCTACACTATGCTTCCAAAATCCTGCAAAGTATCTAGGCTTTAGAGAGAGCACTAGGTTCAACGAGACACTTGCCGGTCGTGTCGGCCGCGTGTACCTACAAAACCAGGAAATGGTGGTGCCGGGACTTGAACCCGTGTCTCTATCCTCTGTCCTCTTTATCTCCTTCTAACTAACTGTCTGTATTTAGCCACATTCTTTGACTAAGTGATCCCTGAAGACCACAAGTATCATTCCTCTGGGCCTGTTGTCGTGAGAAAAGTAAACTTGTTCTTTGCTCACCACCATGTTTGAAGGACATCAGCGTGATCACCGCCGATAGGACGGAGGGTCAAATAAAAAGGAACACCAATTTCTAGACAGGAGCAGTTGGGAGCTAAGAGTGTATTGTGGGGTGACGTGTTTAATTGAGTGTCCAAACTTCCCTCTTTAGGTGGTTATTAGATCTTCACATTCGTGAACATCATAAAACCCACTGATTTCAAAGGCCCAGATGCTTATTATTACAGCAACTCAGTTGTTGAGGTGAGAGAAAATGAGAAGTATGTTGCTGCACCACTAAATCAATGGCTGGGAACGGCTGAAACCAAACAAAAAGAATTCACGGTGGCCAGATAGGGCTATTTTCTTCTGACTGTCCCATGGGACTCAAACAGAATCCATTTGTTTGATTGTTTTGTTTTTCAGTTTCACTCGTGTAGAGAACTTGTCCACACACCTTCGGCTTGTAGTTTGTCTGTGTCCTTGGATCTCAAGTGAGTCTCCTGTAAGTAAGCACGTAGGTGTCTTGAGTTTTCATCCCTTCTTTTAACCCTGTGTCTTTTGTTTGCTGCACTCAGTCCCTGACCTTTTATTCTGATGATTCAGAGCTGTGCACTTACTGCACTTAAAGAATTTTTTTTATCATTAAGCTAAAATCACTTGAAGAACATTATGTTTACTATGCTTCCCCCTTCACCAAGTACCCCTGGAAAACCTCTTCAGTCGCTGTCGATCTTTGTAGTTGGATGCTGTAGACCCCTTCACCATGTCCCTCGCAACAGACCCCGTTACCGTCCCTGTCCATCAGTGAGTAGTAAGATGCTATATGATCTCTAATAGCCTTCTCTGTGTTGTACAGCACTCCCAATGCCCCCTCGACCCCAAGCATTATACATGCTAAAACTAATGCCCCCATTCTTTCTCCTCACACTTATCCCTCCCTTCAGACCCACCATGCCCTGTCCTTTTCCCTTTGGTAACTTTTAGTCAACTCTCGGGTTCTGTGAGTCTGCTGCTGTTTTTTTCCTTCAGTTTTTCTTTGTTGTTATACTCCACACATGAGTGAAAACACTTGTTACTTGTCTTTCTCCGCCTGGCCTATTTCTCTGAACATACTACCGTCTAGCTCCATCCAGGTCATTGCAAATGGTAGTATTTGTTTTCTTCTTAAGGCTGCTTACTGAACTTTTTAAACTTAATTTCATTCTTCCTTTTTGTTTGTAGTTTAGCTATGTTATTCACCATTCAACTCCTGGTTATGAACAATAGCTTTGTGTCAATCGATATGTATCTGTACCTATATATCTAATGGTCGCTCTGTCTATGTATGTATGTATGTATATATGTATGTATGTATGTATCTATGTATCTATCTATCTTCCTATCATCTATCTATGATGTCTATCATCTATCAATCTATGTACCTATCTATCTATCTTTCATCTGTCATCTGTGTACCTATCTATCTATGAATCAATCGTCTTTTTCTCTGCCCATCTATCCTTCTGTACAGAACAGTTAACAACATAGCCTATGTCTCTTCCCTACATTATGCTTCCAGACATCTTGCAAGGTAACTAAGCCATAAGGAGAGCACTGTGTTCACCGATACAATTTCAGGTAGAGTCAGCCGCGTGTGCTTACAAAACCAGTAAATGGAGGTTAAAGGACTTGAACCTGTATCTCTGTCCTCTGTCCTCTTATACTTCCTGCTCGCTTGGTGACTTTATTTAGCCACATTCAGTGAGTAAGTGATCCCTGAAGAAAACAAGTATCCTTCGTCTGGTCAGGTTGTCGAAAGAAAAGTGTACTTGGTTCTTTGCACACCACCATGTTTGAGGGACATCGGCGTGATCACTGCTGATAGGTGCAGGGACAAATATAAAGGAACACCTATTTCTGAACAGGAGCAGTTGGGAACAAAGAGTGTGTTGTGGAGTGAAGTGTTTATTTGAGGGTCCAAACTTCCCTCCTTAGGTGGTTATTACTTCTTTACATTCGTGTACATCATAAAAAGCAATGATTTTAAAAGCCCAGACGCATATTATTACAGCAATTCATTTGTTGAGGTGAGAGGAAATGAGAAGGAACTTGCTGCACCACTAAATCTTTGCCTGAGCACTGCTGAAATCAAACAAAAAGAATTCACGGTGGCTAATAGGGCTATTTTCTACTGACTCTCTCTGGGGACTCAAACAGAATTCATTTGTTTGTTTGTTTCTTATTTTCACTTGTATAGGTAATCTGTCCCCGCCCCTTCAGCTTGTAGTTTGTCTGTGTCCTTGGATCTCAAGTGAGTCTCCAGTAAGGGAGCACGTATTAGGTCTTGAGTTTTCATCAGTTCTTCTAACACTGTGTCTTTTGATTGGAGCACTCAAAGCCTGTACTTTTATTCTGTTATTTGAGAGCTGTGCTCTTACTGCACTTTGAAATATTTTTTGTTCTCATTAATATACAATCACATGCAGAACATTATGTTTTCCAGTCTACACCCTTCACCAAGTCCCCGGCAAAGCCAGTTACAGTCGCTGTCCGTCAGCGTGTACTAAGATGCTGTAGAATCACTACATGTCTTCTCTGTGTTATGCAGCCGTACAAATGACCCTCCAAGTTACACACTATACATGCTAATGCTAATGCCCCCATTCTTTTTCCAAGCCCTTATTACTAACTTCCCACAAACCCTACCCAGTCCCTTTCTTTTTGGTAACTGTTAGTCCACTCTCGGGTTCTGTGAGTCTGCTGCTGTCTTTTCCTTCAGTTTTTCTTTGTTATCATACTCCACACATGAGTGAAATCATTTGGTACATGTATTTCTCCTCCTTGAATATTTGACTGAGCATTATACCCTCTAGGTCCATCCACACTATTGCAAATTATAGGATTTGTTTTCTTCTTATGGCTGCCTACTGCACTTTTTAAACTGGATTTCATTCTTCTTTTTTGTTTGTAGTTTCGCTATGTGCTTTCACCATTGCTCTCCTGGTTATGAGCAGTAGCTTTGTGTTAATCGATATGTACCTATATCTATCTATCTGTCTGTCTATCTATTTATCAATCAATCAATCAATCAATCAATCATCTTTCTGTCTGCCCATCTGTCCTTGTGTACAGAAAAGTTAACCATATATCCTATATCACTTTCCTACACTATGCTTCCAAAAATCCTGCAAAGTATCTAGGCTTTAGAGAGAGCACTGGGTTCAACGAGACACTTGCAGGTCGAGTCGGCCGCGTGTACCTACAAAACCAGGAAATGGTTGTGCCGGGACTTGAACCCGTGTCTCTATCCTCTGTCCTCTTTCATCTCCTTCTAACTAACTGTCTGTATTTAGCCACATTCTTTGACTAAGTGATCCCTGAAGACCACAAGTATCATTCCTCTGGGCCTGTTGTCGTGAGAAAAGTAAACTTGTTCTTTGCTCACCACCATGTTTGAAGGACATCAGCGTGATCACCGCCGATAGGACGGAGGGTCAAATAAAAAGGAACACCAATTTCTAGACAGGAGCAGTTGGGAGCTAAGAGTGTATTGTGGGGTGACGTGTTTAATTGAGTGTCCAAACTTCCCTCTTTAGGTGGTTATTAGATCTTCACATTCGTGAACATCATAAAACCCACTGATTTCAAAGGCCCAGATGCTTATTATTACAGCAACTCAGTTGTTGAGGTGAGAGAAAATGAGAAGTATGTTGCTGCACCACTAAATCAATGGCTGGGAACGGCTGAAACCAAACAAAAAGAATTCACGGTGGCCAGATAGGGCTATTTTCTTCTGACTGTCCCATGGGACTCAAACAGAATCCATTTGTTTGATTGTTTTGTTTTTCAGTTTCACTCGTGTAGAGAACTTGTCCACACACCTTCGGCTTGTAGTTTGTCTGTGTCCTTGGATCTCAAGTGAGTCTCCAGTTAGGGGGCACGTAGGTGTTCTTGAGTTTTCATCAGTTCTTCTAACCATGTGTCTTTTGTTTGGAGCAGTCAAAGCCTGTACTTTTATTTTGATATTTGAGAGCTGTGCTCTTACTGCACTTTGAAATATTTTTTGTTCTCATTAATATACAATCACATGCAGAACATTATGTTTTATAGTCTACACCCTTCACCAAGTCCCCGGCAAAAGCCAGTTACAGTCGCTGTCCGTCAGCGTGTACTAAGATGCTGTAGAATCACTACATGTCTTCTCTGTGTTATGCAGCCGTACAAATGACCCCCCAAGTTACACACTACACATACTAATCCTAATGCCCCCATTCTTTTTCCACGCCCTTATTACTCCCTTCCCTCAAACCCTACCCGGTCCCTTTCTTTTTGGTAACTGTTAGTCCACTCTCGGGTTCTGTGAGTCTGCTGCTGTCTTTTCATTCAGTTTTTCTTTGTTGTCGTACTCCACACATGAGTGAAATCATTTGGTACATGTATTTCTCCTCCTTGAATATTTGACCGAGCAGTATACCCTCTAGCTCCATCCACCTTATTGCAAATGATAGGATTTGTTTTCTTCTTATGGCTGCCTACCGCACATTTTAAACTGGATTAAATTCTTCTTTTTTGTTTGTAGTTTTGCTATGTGCTTTCACCATTGCTCTCCTGGTTATGAGCAGTAGCTTTGTGTTAATCGATATGTACCTATATCTATCTATCTGTCTGTCTATCTATTTATCAATCAATCAATCAATCATCTTTTTGTCTGCCCATCTGTCCTTGTGTACAGAACAGTTAACCATATATCCTATATCACTTTCCTACACTATGCTTCCAAAAATCCTGCAAAGTATCTACGCTTTAGAGAGAGCACTGGGTTCACCGAGACACTTGCAGGTCGAGTCGGCCGCGTGTACCTACAATACCAGGAAATGGTTGTGCCGGGACTTGAACCCGTGTCTCTATCCTCTGTCCTCTTTCATCTCCTTCCAACTTACTGTCTGTATTTATCCACATTCTTTGACTAAGTGCTCCCTGAAGACCACAAGTATCATTCCTCTGGGCCTGTTGTCGTGAGAAAAGTAAACTTGTTCTTTGCTCACCACCATGTTTGAAGGACATCAGCGTGATCACCGCCGATAGGACGGAGGGTCAAATAAAAAGGAACACCAATTTCTAGACAGGAGCAGTTGGGAGCTAAGAGTGTATTGTGGGGTGACGTGTTTAATTGAGTGTCCAAACTTCCCTCTTTAGGTGGTTATTAGATCTTCACATTCGTGAACATCATAAAACCCACTGATTTCAAAGGCCCAGATGCTTATTATTACAGCAACTCAGTTGTTGAGGTGAGAGAAAATGAGAAGTATGTTGCTGCACCACTAAATCAATGGCTGGGAACGGCTGAAACCAAACAAAAAGAATTCACGGTGGCCAGATAGGGCTATTTTCTTCTGACTGTCCCATGGGACTCAAACAGAATCCATTTGTTTGATTGTTTTGTTTTTCAGTTTCACTCGTGTAGAGAACTTGTCCACACACCTTCGGCTTGTAGTTTGTCTGTGTCCTTGGATCTCAAGTGAGTCTCCTGTAAGTAAGCACGTAGGTGTCTTGAGTTTTCATCCCTTCTTTTAACCCTGTGTCTTTTGTTTGCTGCACTCAGTCCCTGACCTTTTATTCTGATGATTCAGAGCTGTGCACTTACTGCACTTAAAGAATTTTTTTTATCATTAAGCTAAAATCACTTGAAGAACATTATGTTTACTATGCTTCCCCCTTCACCAAGTACCCCTGGAAAACCTCTTCAGTCGCTGTCGATCTGCGTAGTTGGATGCTGTAGACCCCTTCACCATGTCCCTCGCAACAGACCCCGTTACCGTCCCTGTCCATCAGTGAGTAGTAAGATGATATATGATCTCTAATAGCCTTCTCTGTGTTGTACAGCACTCCCCATGCCCCCTCGACCCCAAGCATTATACATGCTAAAACTAATGCCCCCATTCTTTCTCCTCACACTTATCCCTCCCTTCAGACCCACCCTGCCCTGTCCTTTTCCCTTTGGTAACTTTTAGCCAACTCTCGGGTTCTGTGAGTCTGCTGCTGTTTTTTTCCTTCAGTTTTTCTTTGTTGTTATACTCCACACATGAGTGAAAACACTTGTTACTTGTCTTTCTCCGCCTGGCCTATTTCTCTGAACATACTACCGTCTAGCTCCATCCAGGTCATTGCAAATGGTAGTATTTGTTTTCTTCTTAAGGCTGCTTACTGAACTTCTTAATCTTAATTTCATTCTTCCTTTTTGTTTGTAGTTTAGCTATGTTATTCACCATTCAACTTCTGGTTATGAACAATAGCTTTGTGTCAATCGATATGTATCTGTACCTATCTATCTAATGGTCGCTCTGTCTATGTATGTATGTATGTATGTATGTATGTATGTATGTATGTATCTATGTATGTATCTATCTTCCTATCATCTATCTATGATGTCTATCATCTATCAATCTATGTACCTATCTATCTATATTTCATCTGTCATCTGTGTACCTATCTATCTATGAATCAATCGTCTTTTTCTCTGCCCATCTATCCTTCTGTACAGAACAGTTAACAACATAGCCTATGTCTCTTCCCTACATTATGCTTCCAGAGATCTTGCAAGGTAACTAAGCCATAAGGAGAGCACTGTGTTCACCGATACACTTTCAGGTAGAGTCAGCCGCGTGTGTTTACAAAAATAGTAAATGGAGGTGAAAGGACTTGAACCTGTATCTCTGTCCTCTGTCCTCTTATACTTCCTGCTCGCTTGGTGACTTTATTTAGCCACATTCAGTGAGTAAGTGATCCCTGAAGACCACAAGTATCCTTCGTATGGTCCGGTTGTCGAAAGAAAAGTGTACTTGGTTCTTTGCACACCACCATGTTTGAGGGACATCGGCGTGATCACTGCTGATAGGTGCAGGTACAAATATAAAGGAACACCTATTTCTGAACAGGAGCAGTTGGGAACAAAGAGTGTGTTGTGGAGTGAAGTGTTTATTTGAGGGTCCAAACTTCCCTCCTTAGGTGGTTATTACTTCTTTACATTCGTGAACATCATAAAAGGCAATGATTTTAAAAGCCCAGACGCATATTATTACAGCAATTCATTTGTTGAGGTGAGAGGAAATGAGAAGGAACTTACTGCACCACTAAATCTTTGCCTGAGCACTGCTGAAATCAAACAAAAAGAATTCACGGTGGCTAATAGGGCTATTTTCTACTGACTCTCTCTGGGGACTCAAACAGAATTCATTTGTTTGTTTGTTTCTTATTTTCACTTGTATAGGTAATCTGTCCCCGCCCCTTCAGCTTGTAGTTTGTCTGTGTCCTTGGATCTCAAGTGAGTCTCCAGTAAGGGAGCACGTATTAGGTCTTGAGTTTTCATCAGTTCTTCTAACACTGTGTCTTTTGATTGGAGCACTCAAAGCCTGTACTTTTATTCTGTTATTTGAGAGCTGTGCTCTTACTGCACTTTGAAATATTTTTTGTTCTCATTAATATACAATCACATGCAGAACATTATGTTTTCCAGTCTACACCCTTCACCAAGTCCCCGGCAAAGCCAGTTACAGTCGCTGTCCGTCAGCGTGTACTAAGATGCTGTAGAATCACTACATGTCTTCTCTGTGTTATGCAGCCCTACAAATGACCCCCCAAGTTACACACTATACATGCTAATGCTAATGCCCCCATTCTTTTTCCAAGCCCTTATTACTAACTTCCCACAAACCCTACCCAGTCCCTTTCTTTTTGGTAACTGTTAGTCCACTCTCGGGTTCTGTGAGTCTGCTGCTGTCTTTTCCTTCAGTTTTTCTTTGTTATCATACTCCACACATGAGTGAAATCATTTGGTACATGTATTTCTCCTCCTTGAATATTTGACTGAGCATTATACCCTCTAGCTCCATCCACCTTATTGCAAATTATAGGATTTGTTTTCTTCTTATGGCTGCCTACTGCACTTTTTAAACTGGATTTCATTCTTCTTTTTTGTTTGTAGTTTCGCTATGTGCTTTCACCATTGCTCTCCTGGTTATGAGCAGTAGCTTTGTGTTAATCGATATGTACCTATATCTATCTATCTGTCTGTCTATCTATTTATCAATCAATCAATCAATCAATCATCTTTCTGTCTGTCCATCTGTCCTTGTGTACAGAAAAGTTAACCATATATCCTATATCACTTTCCTACACTATGCTTCCAAAAATCCTGCAAAGTATCTAGGCTTTAGAGAGAGCACTGGGTTCAACGAGACACTTGCAGGTCGAGTCGGCCGCGTGTACCTACAAAACCAGGAAATGGTTGTGCCGGGACTTGAACCCGTGTCTCTATCCTCTGTCCTCTTTCATCTCCTTCTAACTAACTGTCTGTATTTAGCCACATTCTTTGACTAAGTGATCCCTGAAGACCACAAGTATCATTCCTCTGGGCCTGTTGTCGTGAGAAAAGTAAACTTGTTCTTTGCTCACCACCATGTTTGAAGGACATCAGCGTGATCACCGCCGATAGGACGGAGGGTCAAATAAAAAGGAACACCAATTTCTAGACAGGAGCAGTTGGGAGCTAAGAGTGTATTGTGGGGTGACGTGTTTAATTGAGTGTCCAAACTTCCCTCTTTAGGTGGTTATTAGATCTTCACATTCGTGAACATCATAAAACCCACTGATTTCAAAGGCCCAGATGCTTATTATTACAGCAACTCAGTTGTTGAGGTGAGAGAAAATGAGAAGTATGTTGCTGCACCACTAAATCAATGGCTGGGAACGGCTGAAACCAAACAAAAAGAATTCACGGTGGCCAGATAGGGCTATTTTCTTCTGACTGTCCCATGGGACTCAAACAGAATCCATTTGTTTGATTGTTTTGTTTTTCAGTTTCACTCGTGTAGAGAACTTGTCCACACACCTTCGGCTTGTAGTTTGTCTGTGTCCTTGGATCTCAAGTGAGTCTCCAGTTAGGGGGCACGTAGGTGTTCTTGAGTTTTCATCAGTTCTTCTAACCATGTGTCTTTTGTTTGGAGCAGTCAAAGCCTGTACTTTTATTCTGATATATGAGAGCTGTGCTCTTACTGCACTTTGAAATATTTTTTGTTCTCATTAATATACAATCACATGCAGAACATTATGTTTTCCAGTCTACACCCTTCACCAAGTCCCCGGCAAAGCCAGTTACAGTCGCTGTCCGTCAGCGTGTACTAAGATGCTGTAGAATCACTACATGTCTTCTCTGTGTTATGCAGCCGTACAAATGACCCCCCAAGTTACACACTATACATACTAATCCTAATGCCCCCATTCTTTTTACACGCCCTTATTACTCCCTTCCCACAAACCCTACCCGGTCCCTTTCTTTTTGGTAACTGTTAGTCCACTCTCGGGTTCTGTGAGTCTGCTGCTGTCTTTTCATTCAGTTTTTCTTTGTTATCATACTCCACACATGAGTGAAATCATTTGGTACATGTATTTCTCCTCCTTGAATATTTGAAAGAGCATTATACCCTCTAGCACCATCCACCTTATTGCAAATGATAGGATTTGTTTTCTTCTTATGGCTGCCTACCGCACATTTTAAACTGGATTTCATTCTTCTTTCTTGTTTGTAGTTTCGCTATGTGCTTTCACCATTGCTCTCCTGGTTATGAGCAGTAGCTTTGTGTTAATCGGTATGTACCTATATCTATCTATCTGTCTGTCTATCTATTTATCAATCAATCAATCAATCATCTTTTTGTCTGCCCATCTGTCCTTGTGTACAGAACAGTTAACCATATATCCTATATCACTTTCCTACACTATGCTTCCAAAAATCCTGCAAAGTATCTACGCTTTAGAGAGAGCACTGGGTTCACCGAGACACTTGCAGGACGAGTCGGCCGCGTGTACCTACAAAACCAGGAAATGGTTGTGCCGGGACTTGAACCCGTGTCTCTATCCTCTGTCCTCTTTCATCTCCTTCCAACTTACTGTCTGTATTTAGCCACATTCTTTGACTAAGTGCTCCCTGAAGACCACAAGTATCATTCCTCTGGGCCTGTTGTCGTGAGAAAAGTAAACTTGTTCTTTGCTCACCACCATGTTTGAAGGACATCAGCGTGATCACCGCCGATAGGACGGAGTGTCAAATAAAAAGGAACGCCAATTTCTAGACAGGAGCAGTTGGGAGCGAAGAGTGTATTGTGGGTGACGTGTTTATTTGAGTGTCCAAACTTCCCTCTTTAGGTGGTTATTAGATCTTCACATTCGTGAACATCATAAAACCCCCTGATTTCAAAGGCCCAGATGCTTATTATTACAGCAACTCAGTTGTTGAGGTGAGAGAAAATGAGAAGTATGTTGCTGCACCACTAAATCAATGGCTGGGAACGGCTGAAACTAAACAAAAGAATTCACGGTGGCCAGATAGGGCTATTTTCTTCTGACTGTCCCAGGGGACTCGAACAGAATCCATTTGTTTGATTGTTTGGTTTTCAGTTTCACTCGTGTAGAGTACTTGTCCACACACCTTCGGCATGTAGTTTGTCTGTGTCCTTGGATCTCAAGTGAGTCTCCTGTAAGTAAGCACGTAGGTGTCTTGAGTTTTCATCCCTTCTTTTAACCCTGTGTCTTTTGTTTGCTGCACTCAGTCCCTGACCTTTTATTCTGATGATTCAGAGCTGTGCACTTACTGCACTTAAAGAATATTTTTTTATCATTTAGCTAAAATCACTTGAAGAACATTATGTTTACTATGCTTCCGCCTTCACCAAGTACCCCTGAAAAACCTCTTCAGTCGCTGTCGATCTGCGTAGTTGGATGCTGTAGACCCCTTCACGATGTCCCTCCCAACAGACCCCGTTACCGTCCCTGTCCATCAGTGAGTAGTAAGATGCTATATGATCTCTAATAGCCTTCTCTGTGTTTTACAGCACTCCCCATGCCCCCTCGACCCCAAGCATTATACATGCTAAAACTAATGCCCCCATTCTTTCTCCTCACACTTATCCCTCCCTTCAGACCCACCCTGCCCAGTCCTTTTCCCTTTGGTAACTTTTAGTCAACTCTCGGGTTCTGTGAGTCTGCTGCTGTTTTTTTCCTTCAGTTTTTCTTTGTTGTTATACTCCACACATGACTGAAAACACTTGGTACTTGTCTTTCTCCGCCTGGCCTATTTCTCTGAACATACTACCGTCTAGCTCCATCCAGGTCATTGCAAATGGTAGTATTTGTTTTCTTCTTAAGGCTGCTTACTGAACTTTTTAAACTTAATTTCATTCTTCCTTTTTGTTTGTAGTTTTGCTATGTTATTCACCATTCAACTCCTGGTTATGAACAATAGCTTTGTGTCAATCGATATGTATCTGTACCTATCTATATAATGGTCTGTCTGTCTATGTAAGTATGTATGTATGTATGTATCTATGTATCTATCTATCTTCCTATCATCTATCTATGATGTCTATCATCTATCAATCTATGTACCTATCTATCTATCTTTCATCTGTCATCTGTGTACCTATCTATCTATGAATCAATCATCTTTTTCTCTGCACATCTATCCTTCTGTACAGAACAGTTAACAACATAGCCTATGTCTCTTCCCTACATTATGCTTCCAGAAATCATGCAAGGTAACTAAGCCATAAGGAGAGCACTGTGTTTACCGATACACTTTCAGGTAGAGTCAGCCGCGTGTGCTTACAAAACCAGTAAATGGAGGTGAAAGGACTTGAACCTGTATCTCTGTCCTCTGTCTTCTTATACTTCCTGCCCTCTCGGTGACTTTATTTAGCCACATTCAGTGAGTAAGTGATCCCTGAGGACGACAAGTAACCTTCGTCTGGTTCGGTTGTCGAAAGAAAAGTGTACTTGGTTCTTTGCACACCACCATGTTTGAGGGACATCGGCGTGATCACTGCTGATAGGTGCAGGGACAAATATAAAGGAACGCCTATTTCTGGACAGGAGCAGTTGGGAACAAAGAGTGTGTTGTGGAGTGAAGTGTTTATTTGAGGGTCCAAACTTCCCTCCTTAGGTGGTTATTACTTCTTTACATTCGTGAACATCATAAAAAGCAATGATTTTAAAAGCCCAGACGCATATTATTACAGCAATTCATTTGTTGAGGTGAGAGAAAATGAGAAGGAACTTGCTGCACCACTAAATCTATGCCTGAGCACAGCTGAAATCAAACAAAAAGAATTCACGGTGGCTAGATAGGGCTATTTTCTACTGACTCTCTCTGGGGACTCAAACAGAATTCATTTGTTTGTTTGTTTCTTATTTTCACTTGTATAGGTAATCTGTCCACGCCCCTTCAGCTTGTAGTTTGTCTGTGTCCTTGGATCTCAAGTGAGTCTCCAGTAAGGGAGCACGTAGGTGGTCTTGAGTTTTCATCATTTCTTCTAACACTGTGTCTTTTGATTGGAGCACTCAAAGCCTGTACTTTTATTCTGATATTTGAGAGCTGTGCTCTTACTGCACTTTGAAATATTTTTTGTTCTCATTAATATACAATCACATGCAGAACATTATGTTTTCCAGTCTACTCACTTCTCCAAGTCCCCGGCAAAAGCCAGTTACAGTCGCTGTCCGTCGGCGTGTACTAAGATGCTGTAGAATCACTACATGTCTTCTCTGTGTTATGCAGCCGTAGAAATGACCCCACAAGTTACACACTATACATGCTAATCCTAATGCCCCCATTGTTTTTCCAAGCCATTATTACTAACTTCCCACAAACCCTACCCAGTCCCTTTCTTTTTGGTAACTGTTATTCCACTCTCGGGTTCTGTGAGTCTGCTGCTGTCTTTTCCTTCAGTTTTTCTTTGTTATCATACTCCACACATGATTGAAATCATTTGGTACATGTATTTCTCCTCCTTGAATATTTGACTGAGCATTATACCCTCTAGCTCCATCCACATTATTGCAAATGATAGGATTTGTTTTCTTCTTATGGCTGCCTACTGCACTTTTTAAACTGGATTTCCTTCTTCTTTTTTGTTTGTAGTTTCGCTATGTGCTTTCACCATTGCTCTCCTGGTTATGAGCAGTAGCTTTGTGTTAATCGATATGCACCTATATCTATCTATCTGTCTGTCTATCTATTTATCAATCAATCAATCATCTCTTTGTCTGCCCATCTGTCCTTGTGTACAGAACAGTTAACCATATATCCTATATCACTTTCCTACACTATGCTTCCAAAAATCCTGCAAAGTATCTACGCTTTAGAGAGAGCACTGGGTTCACCGAGACACTTGCAGGTCGAGTCGGCCACGTGTACCTACAAAACCAGGAAATGGTTGTGCCGGGAATTGAACCCCTGTCTCTATCCTCTGTCCTCTTTCATCTCCTTCCAACTTACTGTCTGTATTTAGCCACATTTTGTGACTAAGTGCTCCCTGAAGAACACAAGTATAATTCCTCTGGGCCTGTTGTCGTGAGAAAAGTAAACTTGTTCTTTGCTCACCACCATTTTTGAAGGACATCAGCGTGATCACCGCCGATAGGACGGAGTGTCAAATAAAAAGGAACGCCAATTTCTAGACAGGAGCAGTTGGGAGCGAAGAGTGTATTGTGGGTGACGTGTTTATTTGAGTGTCCAAACTTCCCTCTTTAGGTGGTTATTAGATCTTCACATTCGTGAACATCATAAAACCCACTGATTTCAAAGGCCCAGATGCTTATTATTACAGCAACTCAGTTGTTGAGGTGAGAGAAAATGAGAAGTATGTTGCTGCACCACTAAATCAATGGCTGGGAACGGCTGAAACCAAACAAAAAGAATTCACGGTGGCCAGATAGGGCTATTTTCTTCTGACTGTCCCAGGGGACTCAAACAGAATCCATTTGTTTGATTGTTTGGTTTTCAGTTTCACTCGTGTAGAGTACTTGTCCACACACCTTCGGCTTGTAGTTTGTCTGTGTCCTTAAATCTCAAGTGAGTCTCCTGTAAGTAAGCACGTAGGTGTCTTGAGTTTTCATCCCTTCTTTTAACCCTGTGTCTTTTGTTTGCTGCACTCAGTCCCTGACCTTTTATTCTGATGATTCAGAGCTGTGCACTTACTGCACTTAAAGAATTTTTTTTATCATTAAGCTAAAATCAGTTGAAGAACATTATGTATACTATGCTTCCCCCTTCACCAAGTACCCCTGGAAAACCTCTTCAGTCGCTGTCGATCTGCGTAGTTGGATGCTGTAGACCCCTTCACCATGTCCCTCGCAACAGACCCCGTTACCGTCCCTGTCCATCAGTGAGTAGTAAGATGCTATATGATCTCTAATAGCCTTCTCTGTGTTGTACAGCACTCCCCATGCCCCCTCGACCCCAAGCATTATTCATGCTAAAACTAATGCCCCCATTCTTTCTCCTCACACTTATCCCTCCCTTCAGACCCACCCTGCCCAGTCCTTTTCCCTTTGGTAACTTTTAGTCAACTCTCGGGTTCTGTGAGTCTGCTGCTGTTTTTTTCCTTCAGTTTTTCTTTGTTGTTATACTCCACACATGACTGAAAACACTTGGTACTTGTCTTTCTCCGCCTGGCCTATTTCTCTGAACATACTACCGTCTAGCTCCATCCAGGTCATTGCAAATGGTAGTATTTGTTTTCTTCTTAAGGCTGCTTACTGAACATTTTAAACTTAATTTCATTCTTCCTGTTTGTTTGTAGTTTAGCTATGTTATTCACCATTCAACTCCTGGTTATGAACAATAGCTTTGTGTCAATCGATATGTATCTGTACCTATCTATCTAATGGTCTGTCTGTCTATGTATGTATGTATGTATGTATGTGTGTTTGTATGTATGTATCTATGTATCTATCTATCTTCCTATCATCTATCTATGATGTCTATCATCTATCAATCTATGTACCTATCTATCTATCTTTCATCTGTCATCTGTGTACCTATCTATCTATGAATCAATCATCTTTTTTCTGCCCATCTATCCTTCTGTACAGAACAGTTAACAACATAGCCTATGTCTCTTCCCTACATTATGCTTCCAGAAATCTTGCAAGGTAACTAAGCCATAAGGAGAGCACTGTGTTCACCGATACACTTTCAGGTAGAGTCAGCCGCGTGTGCTTACAAAACCAGTAAATGGAGGTGAAAGGACTTGAACCTGTATCTCTGTCCTCTGTCCTCTTATACTTCCTGCTCTCTCGGTGACTTTATTTAGCCACATTCAGTGAGTAAGAGATCCATGAGGACCACAACAATCCTTCGTCTGGTCCGGTTGTTGAAAGAAAAGTGTACTTGGTTCTTTGCACACCACCATGTTTGAGGGACATCGGCGTGATCACTGCTGATAGGTGCAGGGACAAATATAAAGGAACACCTATTTCTGGACAGGAGCAGTTGGGAACAAAGAGTGTGTTGTGGAGTGAAGTGTTTATTTGAGGGTCCAAACTTCCCTCTTAGGTGGTTATTACTTCTTTACATTCGTGAACATCATAAAAAGCAATGATTTTAAAAGCCCAGACGCATATTATTACAGCAATTCATTTGTTGAGGTGAGAGAAAATGAGAGGGAACTTGCTGCACCACTAAATCTATGCCTGAGCACTGCTGAAATCAAACAAAAAGAATTCACGGTGGCTAGATAGGGCTATTTTCTACTGACTCTCTCTGGGGACTCAAACAGAATTCATTTGTTTGTTTGTTTCTTATTTTCACTTGTATAGGTAATCTGTCCCCGCCCCTTCAGCTTGTAGTTTGTCTGTGTCCTTGGATCTCAAGTGAGTCTCCAGTAAGGGAGCACGTAGGAGGTCATGAATTTTCATCAGTTCTTCTAACAGTGTGACTTCTGATTGGAGCACTCAAAGCCTGTACTTTTATTCTGATATTTGAGAGCTGTGCTCTTACTGAACTTTGAAATATTTTTTGTTCTCATTAATATACAATCACATGCAGAACATTATGTTTTCCAGTCTACACCCTTCACCAAGTCCCCGGCAAAAGCCAGTTACAGTCGCTGTCCGTCAGCGTGTACTAAGATGCTGTAGAATCACTACATGTCTTCTCTGTGTTATGCAGCCCTACAAATGACCCCACAAGTTACACACTATACATGCTAATCCTAATGCCCCCATTCTTTTTCCAAGCCCTTATTACTAACTTCCCACAAACCCTACCAAGTCTCTTTCTTTTTGGTAACTGTTAGTCCACTCTCGGGTTCTGTGAGTCTGCTGCTGTCTTTTCCTTCTGTTTTACTTTGTTATCAAACTCCACACATGAGTGAAATCATTTGGTACATGTGTTTCTCCTCCTTGAATATTTGACTGAGCATTATACTCTCTACCTCCATCCACATTATTGCAAATGATAGAATTTGTTTTCTTCTTATGGCTGCCTACTGCACTTTTTAAACTGGATTTCATTCTTCTTTTTTGTTTGTAGTTTCGCTATGTGATTTCACCATTGCTCTCCTGGTTATGAGCAGTAGCATTGTGTTAATCGATATGTACCTATATCTATCTATCTGTCTGTCTATCTATTTATCAATCAATCAATCAATCATCTTTCTGTCTGCCCATCTGTCCTTGTGTACAGAAAAGTTAACCATATATCCTATATCACTTTCCTACACTATGCTTCCAAAAATCCTGCAAAGTATCTAGGCTTTAGAGAGAGCACTGGGTTCAACGAGACACTTGCAGGTCGAGTCGGCCGCGTGTACCTACAAAACCAGGAAATGGTTGTGCCGGGACTTGAACCCGTGTCTCTATCCTCTGTCCTCTTTCATCTCCTCCTAACTAACTGTCTGTATTTAGCCACATTCTTTGACTAAGTGATCCCTGAAGACCACAAGTATCATTCCTCTGGGCCTGTTGTCGTGAGAAAAGTAAACTTGTTCTTTCCTCACCACCATGTTTGAAGGACATCAGCGTGATCACCGCCGATAGGATGGAGGGTCAAATAAAAAGGAACGCCAATTTCTAGACAGGAGCAGTTGGGAGCGAAGAGTGTATTGTGGGGTGACGTGTTTATTTGAGTGTCCAAACTTCCCTCTTTAGGTGGTTATTAGATCTTCACATTCGTGAACATCATAAAACCCACTGATTTCAAAGGCCCAGATGCTTATTATTACAGCAACTCAGTTGTTGAGGTGAGAGAAAATGAGAAGTATGTTGCTGCACCACTAAATCAATGGCTGGGAACGGCTGAAACCAAACAAAAAGAATTCACGGTGGCCAGATAGGGCTATTTTCTTCTGACTGTCCCATGGGACTCAAACAGAATCCATTTGTTTGATTGTTTTGTTTTTCAGTTTCACTCGTGTAGAGAACTTGTCCACACACCTTCGGCTTGTAGTTTGTCTGTGTCCTTGGATCTCAAGTGAGTCTCCTGTAAGTAAGCACGTAGGTGTCTTGAGTTTTCATCTCTTCTTTTAACCCTGTGTCTTTTGTTTGCTGCACTCAGTCCCTGACCTTTTATTCTGATGATTCAGAGCTGTGCACTTACTGCACTTAAAGAATTTTTTTTATCATTAAGCTAAAATCACTTGAAGAACATTATGTTTACTATGCTTCCCCCTTCACCAAGTACCCCTGGAAAACCTCTTCAGTCGCTGTCGATCTGCGTAGTTGGATGCTGTAGACCCCTTCACCATGTCCCTCGCAACAGACCCCGTTACCGTCCCTGTCCATCAGTGAGTAGTAAGATGCTGTATGATCTCTAATAGCCTTCTCTGTGTTGTACAGCACTCCCAATGCCCCCTCGACCCCAAGCATTATACATGCTAAAACTAATGCCCCCATTCTTTCTCCTCACACTTATCCCTCCCTTCAGACCCACCCTGCCCTGTCCTTTTCCCTTTGGTAACTTTTAGTCAACTCTCGGGTTCTGTGAGTCTGCTGCTGTTTTTTTCCTTCAGTTTTTCTTTGTTGTCATACTCCACACATGAGTGAAAACACTTGGTACTTGTCTTTCTCCGCCTGGCCTATTTCTCTGAACATACTACCGTCTAGCTCCATCCAGGTCATTGCAAATGGTAGTATTTGTTTTCTTCTTAAGGCTGCTTACTGAACTTTTTAAACTTAATTTCATTCTTCCTTTTTGTTTGTAGTTTAGCTATGTTATTCACCATTCAACTCCTGGTTATGAACAATAGCTTTGTGTCAATCGATATGTATCTGTACCTATCTATCTAATGGTCTGTCTGTCTATGTATGTATGTATGTATGTAAGTGTGTATGTATGTATGTATCTATGTATCTATCTATCTACCTATCATCTATCTATGATGTCTATCATCTATCAATCTATGTACCTATCTATCTATCTCTCATCTGTCATCTGTGTACCTATCTATCTATGAATCAATCATCTTTTTCTCTGCCCATCTATCCTTCTGTACAGAACAGTTAACAACATAGCCTATGTCTCTTCCCTACATTATGCTTCCAGAAATCTTGCAAGGTAACTAAGAAATAAGGAGAGCACTGTGTTCACCGATACACTTTCATTTAGAGTCAGCCGCGTGTGCTTACAAAACCAGTAAATGGAGGTGAAAGGACTTGAACCTGTATCTCTGTCCTCTGTCCTCTTATACTTCCTGCTCGCTTGGTGACTTTATTTAGCCACATTCAGTGAGTAAGTGATCCCTGAAGTCCACAAGTATCCTTCGTCTGGTCCGGTTGTCGAAAGAAAAGTGTACATGGTTCTTTGAACACCACCATGTTTGAGGGACATCGGCGTGATCACTGCTGATAGGTGCAGGGACAAATATAAAGGAACACCTATTTCTGAACAGGAGCAGTTGGGAACAAAGAGTGTGTTGTGGAGTGAAGTGTTTATTTGAGGGTCCAAACTTCCCTCCTTAGGTGGTTATTCTTTACATTCGTGAACATCATAAAAAGCAATGATTTTAAAAGCCCAGATGCATATTATTACAGCAATTCATTTGTTGAGGTGAGAGGAAATGAGAAGGAACTTGCTGCACCACTAAATCTTTGCCTGAGCACTGCTGAAATCAAACAAAAAGAATTCACGGTGGCTAATAGGGCTATTTTCTACTGACTCTCTCTGGGGACTCAAACAGAATTCATTTGTTTGTTTGTTTCTTATTTTCACTTGTATAGGTAATCTGTCCCCGCCCCTTCAGCTTGTAGTTTGTCTGTGTCCTTGGATCTCAAGTGAGTCTCCAGTAAGGGAGCACGTATTAGGTCTTGAGTTTTCATCAGTTCTTCTAACACTGTGTCTTTTGATTGGAGCACTCAAAGCCTGTACTTTTATTCTGATATTTGAGAGCTGTGCTCTTACTGCACTTTGAAATATTTTTTGTTCTCATTAATATACAATCACATGCAGAACATTATGTTTTCCAGTCTACACCCTTCACCAAGTCCCCGGCAAAGCCAGTTATAGTCGCTGTCCGTCAGCGTGTACTAAGATGCTGTAGAATCACTACATGTCTTCTCTGTGTTATGCAGCCGTACAAATGACCCTCCAAGTTACACACTATACATGCTAATGCTAATGCCACCATTCTTTTTCCAAGCCCTTATTACTAACTTCCCACAAACCCTACCCAGTCCCTTTCTTTTTGGTAACTGTTAGTCCACTCTCGGGTTCTGTGAGTCTGCTGCTGTCTTTTCCTTCAGTTTTTCTTTGTTATCATACTCCACAGATGAGTGAAATCATTTGGTACATGTATTTCTCCTCCTTGAATATTTAACTGAGCATTATACCCTCTAGCTCCATCCACCTTATTGCAAATTATAGGATTTGTTTTCTTCTTATGGCTGCCTACTGCACTTTTTAAACTGGATTTCATTCTTCTTTTTTGTTTGTAGTTTCGCTATGTGCTTTCACCATTGCTCTCCTGGTTATGAGCAGTAGCTTTGTGTTAATCGATATGTACCTATATCTATCTATCTGTCTGTCTATCTATTTATCAATCAATCAATCAATCAATCATCTTTCTGTCTGCCCATCTGTCCTTGTGTACAGAAAAGTTAACGATATATCCTATATCACTTTCCTACACTATGCTTCCAAAAATCCTGCAAAGTATCTAGGCTTTAGAGAGAGCACTGGGTTCAACGAGACACTTGCAGGTCGAGTCGGCCGCGTGTACCTACAAAACCAGGAAATGGTGGTGCCGGGACTTGAACCCGTGTCTCTATCCTCTGTCCTCTTTCATCTCCTTCTAACTAACTGTCTGTATTTAGCCACATTCTTTGACTAAGTGATCCCTGAAGACCACAAGTATCATTCCTCTGGGCCTGTTGTCGTGAGAAAAGTAAACTTGTTCTTTGCTCACCACCATGTTTGAAGGACATCAGCGTGATCACCGCCGATAGGACGGAGGGTCAAATAAAAAGGAACGCCAATTTCTAGACAGGAGCAGTTGGGAGCTAAGAGTGTATTGTGGGGTGACGTGTTTAATTGAGTGTCCAAACTTCCCTCTTTAGGTGGTTATTAGATCTTCACATTCGTGAACATCATAAAACCCACTGATTTCAAAGGCCCAGATGCTTATTATTACAGCAACTCAGTTGTTGAGGTGAGAGAAAATGAGAAGTATGTTGCTGCACCACTAAATCAATGGCTGGGAACGGCTGAAACCAAACAAAAAGAATTCACGGTGGCCAGATAGGGCTATTTTCTTCTGACTGTCCCATGGGACTCAAACAGAATCCATTTGTTTGATTGTTTTGTTTTTCAGTTTCACTCGTGTAGAGAACTTGTCCACACACCTTCGGCTTGTAGTTTGTCTGTGTCCTTGGATCTCAAGTGAGTCTCCTGTAAGTAAGCACGTAGGTGTCTTGAGTTTTCATCTCTTCTTTTAACCCTGTGTCTTTTGTTTGCTGCACTCAGTCCCTGACCTTTTATTCTGATGATTCAGAGCTGTGCACTTACTGCACTTAAAGAATTTTTTTTATCATTAAGCTAAAATCACTTGAAGAACATTATGTTTACTATGCTTCCCCCTTCACCAAGTACCCCTGGAAAACCTCTTCAGTCGCTGTCGATCTGCGTAGTTGGATGCTGTAGACCCCTTCACCATGTCCCTCGCAACAGACCCCGTTACCGTCCCTGTCCATCAGTGAGTAGTAAGATGCTGTATGATCTCTAATAGCCTTCTCTGTGTTGTACAGCACTCCCAATGCCCCCTCGACCCCAAGCCTTATACATGCTAAAACTAATGCCCCCATTCTTTCTCCTCACACTTATCCCTCCCTTCAGACCCACCCTGCCCTGTCCTTTTCCCTTTGGTAACTTTTAGTCAACTCTCGGGTTCTGTGAGTCTGCTGCTGTTTTTTTCCTTCAGTTTTTCTTTGTTGTTATACTCCACACATGAGTGAAAACACTTGGTACTTGTCTTTCTCCGCCTGGCCTATTTCTCTGAACATACTACCGTCTAGCTCCATCCAGGTCATTGCAAATGGTAGTATTTGTTTTCTTCTTAAGGCTGCTTACTGAACTTTTTAAACTTAATTTCATTCTTCCTTTTTGTTTGTAGTTTAGCTATGTTATTCACCATTCAACTCCTGGTTATGAACAATAGCTTTGTGTCAATCGATATGTATCTGTACCTATCTATCTAATGGTCTGTCTGTCTATGTATGTATGTATGTATGTAAGTGTGTATGTATGTATGTATCTATGTATCTATCTATCTACCTATCATCTATCTATGATGTCTATCATCTATCAATCTATGTACCTATCTATCTATCTCTCATCTGTCATCTGTGTACCTATCTATCTATGAATCAATCATCTTTTTCTCTGCCCATCTATCCTTCTGTACAGAACAGTTAACAACATAGCCTATGTCTCTTCCCTACATTATGCTTCCAGAAATCTTGCAAGGTAACTAAGAAATAAGGAGAGCACTGTGTTCACCGATACACTTTCATGTAGAGTCAGCCGCGTGTGCTTACAAAACCAGTAAATGGAGGTGAAAGGACTTGAACCTGTATCTCTGTCCTCTGTCCTCTTATACTTCCTGCTCGCTTGGTGACTTTATTTAGCCACATTCAGTGAGTAAGTGATCCCTGAAGTCCACAAGTATCCTTCGTATGGTCCGGTTGTCGAAAGAAAAGTGTACTTGGTTCTTTGCACACCACCATGTTTGAGGGACATCGGCGTGATCACTGCTGATAGGTGCAGGGACAAATATAAAGGAACACCTATTTCTGGACAGGAGCAGTTGGGAACAAAGAGTGTGTTGTGGAGTGAAGTGTTTATTTGAGGGTCCAAACTTCCCTCCTTAGGTGGTTATTACTTCTTTACATTCGTGAACATCATAAAAAGCAATGATTTTAAAAGCCCAGATGCATATTATTACAGCAATTCATTTGTTGAGGTGAGAGGAAATGAGAAGGAACTTGCTGCACCACTAAATCTTTGCCTGAGCACTGCTGAAATCAAACAAAAAGAATTCACGGTGGCTAATAGGGCTATTTTCTACTGACTCTCTCTGGGGACTCAAACAGAATTCATTTGTTTGTTTGTTTCTTATTTTCACTTGTATAGGTAATCTGTCCCCGCCCCTTCAGCTTGTAGTTTGTCTGTGTCCTTGGATCTCAAGTGAGTCTCCAGTAAGGGAGCACGTATTAGGTCTTGAGTTTTCATCAGTTCTTCTAACACTGTGTCTTTTGATTGGAGCACTCAAAGCCTGTACTTTTATTCTGATATTTGAGAGCTGTGCTCTTACTGCACTTTGAAATATTTTTTGTTCTCATTAATATACAAACACATGCAGAACATTATGTTTTCCAGTCTACACCCTTCACCAAGTCCCCGGCAAAGCCAGTTACAGTCGCTGTCCGTCAGCGTGTACTAAGATGCTGTAGAATCACTACATGTCTTCTCTGTGTTATGCAGCCGTACAAATGACCCTCCAAGTTACACACTGTACATGCTAATGCTAATGCCCGCATTCTTTTTCCAAGCCCTTATTACTAACTTCCCACAAACCCTACCAAGTCTCTTTCTTTTTGGTAACTGTTAGTCCACTCTCGGGTTCTGTGAGTCTGCTGCTGTCTTTTCCTTCTGTTTTACTTTGTTATCAAACTCCACACATGAGTGAAATCATTTGGTACATGTGTTTCTCCTCCTTGAATATTTGACTGAGCATTATACTCTCTACCTCCATCCACATTATTGCAAATGATAGAATTTGTTTTCTTCTTATGGCTGCCTACTGCACTTTTTAAACTGGATTTCATTCTTCGTTTTTGTTTGTAGTTTCGCTATGTGATTTCACCATTGCTCTCCTGGTTATGAGCAGTAGCATTGTGTTAATCGATATGTACCTATATCTATCTATCTGTCTGTCTATCTATTTATCAATCAATCAATCAATCATCTTTCTGTCTGCCCATCTGTCCTTGTGTACAGAAAAGTTAACCATATATCCTATATCACTTTCCTACACTATGCTTCCAAAAATCCTGCAAAGTATCTAGGCTTTAGAGAGAGCACTGGGTTCAACGAGACACTTGCAGGTCGAGTCGGCCGCGTGTACCTACAAAACCAGGAAATGGTTGTGCCGGGACTTGAACCCGTGTCTCTATCCTCTGTCCTCTTTCATCTCCTTCTAACTAACTGTCTGTATTTAGCCACATTCTTTGACTAAGTGATCCCTGAAGACCACAAGTATCATTCCTCTGGGCCTGTTGTCGTGAGAAAAGTAAACTTGTTCTTTGCTCACCACCATGTTTGAAGGACATCAGCGTGATCACCGCCGATAGGACGGAGGGTCAAATAAAAAGGAACGCCAATTTCTAGACAGGAGCAGTTGGGAGCGAAGAGTGTATTGTGGGGTGACGTGTTTATTTGAGTGTCCAAACTTCCCTCTTTAGGTGGTTATTAGATCTTCACATTCGTGAACATCATAAAACCTACTGATTTCAAAGGCCCAGATGCTTATTATTACAGCAACTCAGTTGTTGAGGTGAGAGAAAATGAGAAGTATGTTGCTGCACCACTAAATCAATGGCTGGGAACGGCTGAAACCAAACAAAAAGAATTCACGGTGGCCAGATAGGGCTATTTTCTTCTGACTGTCCCATGGGACTCAAACAGAATCCATTTGTTTGATTGTTTTGTTTTTCAGTTTCACTCGTGTGGAGAACTTGTCCACACACCTTCGGCTTGTAGTTTGTCTGTGTCCTTGGATCTCAAGTGAGTCTCCTGTAAGTAAGCACGTAGGTGTCTTGAGTTTTCATCTCTTCTTTTAACCCTGTGTCTTTTGTTTGCTGCACTCAGTCCCTGACCTTTTATTCTGATGATTCAGAGCTGTGCACTTACTGCACTTAAAGAATTTTTTTTATCATTAAGCTAAAATCACTTGAAGAACATTATGTTTACTATGCTTCCCCCTTCACCAAGTACCCCTGGAAAACCTCTTCAGTCGCTGTCGATCTGCGTAGTTGGATGCTGTAGACCCCTTCACCATGTCCCTCGCAACAGACCCCGTTACCGTCCCTGTCCATCAGTGAGTAGTAAGATGCTGTATGATCTCTAATAGCCTTCTCTGTGTTGTACAGCACTCCCAATGCCCCCTCGACCCCAAGCATTATACATGCTAAAACTAATGCCCCCATTCTTTCTCCTCACACTTATCCCTCCCTTCAGACCCACCCTGCCCTGTCCTTTCCCCTTTGGTAACTTTTAGTCAACTCTCGGGTTCTGTGAGTCTGCTGCTGTTTTTTTCCTTCAGTTTTTCTTTGTTGTCATACTCCACACATGAGTGAAAACACTTGGTACTTGTCTTTCTCCGCCTGGCCTATTTCTCTGAACATACTACCGTCTAGCTCCATCCAGGTCATTGCAAATGGTAGTATTTGTTTTCTTCTTAAGGCTGCTTACTGAACTTTTTAAACTTAATTTCATTCTTCCTTTTTGTTTGTAGTTTAGCTATGTTATTCACCATTCAACTCCTGGTTATGAACAATAGCTTTGTGTCAATCGATATGTATCTGTACCTATCTATCTAATGGTCTGTCTGTCTATGTATGTATGTATGTATGTAAGTGTGTATGTATGTATGTATCTATGTATCTATCTATCTACCTATCATCTATCTATGATGTCTATCATCTATCAATCTATGTACCTATCTATCTATCTCTCATCTGTCATCTGTGTACCTATCTATCTATGAATCAATCATCTTTTTCTCTGCCCATCTATCCTTCTGTACAGAACAGTTAACAACATAGCCTATGTCTCTTCCCTACATTATGCTTCCAGAAATCTTGCAAGGTAACTAAGAAATAAGGAGAGCACTGTGTTCACCGATACACTTTCATTTAGAGTCAGCCGCGTGTGCTTACAAAACCAGTAAATGGAGGTGAAAGGACTTGAACCTGTATCTCTGTCCTCTGTCCTCTTATACTTCCTGCTCGCTTGGTGACTTTATTTAGCCACATTCAGTGAGTAAGTGATCCCTGAAGTCCACAAGTATCCTTCGTCTGGTCCGGTTGTCGAAAGAAAAGTGTACTTGGTTCTTTGCACACCACCATGTTTGAGGGACATCGGCGTGATCACTGCTGATAGGTGCAGGGACAAATATAAAGGAACACCTATTTCTGAACAGGAGCAGTTGGGAACAAAGAGTGTGTTGTGGAGTGAAGTGTTTATTTGAGGGTCCAAACTTCCCTCCTTAGGTGGTTATTCTTTACATTCGTGAACATCATAAAAAGCAATGATTTTAAAAGCCCAGATGCATATTATTACAGCAATTCATTTGTTGAGGTGAGAGGAAATGAGAAGAAACTTGCTGCACCACTAAATCTTTGCCTGAGCACTGCTGAAATCAAACAAAAAGAATTCACGGTGGCTAATAGGGCTATTTTCTACTGACTCTCTCTGGGGACTCAAACAGAATTCATTTGTTTGTTTGTTTCTTATTTTCACTTGTATAGGTAATCTGTCCCCGCCCCTTCAGCTTGTAGTTTGTCTGTGTCCTTGGATCTCAAGTGAGTCTCCAGTAAGGGAGCACGTATTAGGTCTTGAGTTTTCATCAGTTCTTCTAACACTGTGTCTTTTGATTGGAGCACTCAAAGCCTGTACTTTTATTCTGATATTTGAGAGCTGTGCTCTTACTGCACTTTGAAATATTTTTTGTTCTCATTAATATACAATCACATGCAGAACATTATGTTTTCCAGTCTACACCCTTCACCAAGTCCCCGGCAAAGCCAGTTACAGTCGCTGTCCGTCAGCGTGTACTAAGATGCTGTAGAATCACTACATGTCTTCTCTGTGTTATGCAGCCGTACAAATGACCCTCCAAGTTACACACTATACATGCTAATGCTAATGCCCCCATTCTTTTTCCAAGCCCTTATTACTAACTTCCCACAAACCCTACCCAGTCCCTTTCTTTTTGGTAACTGTTAGTCCACTCTCGGGTTCTGTGAGTCTGCTGCTGTCTTTTCCTTCAGTTTTTCTTTGTTATCATACTCCACAGATGAGTGAAATCATTTGGTACATGTATTTCTCCTCCTTGAATATTTAACTGAGCATTATACCCTCTAGCTCCATCCACCTTATTGCAAATTATAGGATTTGTTTTCTTCTTATGGCTGCCTACTGCACTTTTTAAACTGGATTTCATTCTTCTTTTTTGTTTGTAGTTTCGCTATGTGCTTTCACCATTGCTCTCCTGGTTATGAGCAGTAGCTTTGTGTTAATCGATATGTACCTATATCTATCTATCTGTCTGTCTATCTATTTATCAATCAATCAATTAATCAATCATCTTTCTGTCTGCCCATCTGTCCTTGTGTACAGAAAAGTTAACGATATATCCTATATCACTTTCCTACACTATGCTTCCAAAAATCCTGCAAAGTATCTAGGCTTTAGAGAGAGCACTGGGTTCAACGAGACACTTGCAGGTCGAGTCGGCCGCGTGTACCTACAAAACCAGGAAATGGTGGTGCCGGGACTTGAACCCGTGTCTCTATCCTCTGTCCTCTTTCATCTCCTTCTAACTAACTGTCTGTATTTAGCCACATTCTTTGACTAAGTGATCCCTGAAGACCACAAGTATCATTCCTCTGGGCCTGTTGTCGTGAGAAAAGTAAACTTGTTCTTTGCTCACCACCATGTTTGAAGGACATCAGCGTGATCACCGCCGATAGGACGGAGGGTCAAATAAAAAGGAACACCAATTTCTAGACAGGAGCAGTTGGGAGCTAAGAGTGTATTGTGGGGTGACGTGTTTAATTGAGTGTCCAAACTTCCCTCTTTAGGTGGTTATTAGATCTTCACATTCGTGAACATCATAAAACCCACTGATTTCAAAGGCCCAGATGCTTATTATTACAGCAACTCAGTTGTTGAGGTGAGAGAAAATGAGAAGTATGTTGCTGCACCACTAAATCAATGGCTGGGAACGGCTGAAACCAAACAAAAAGAATTCACGGTGGCCAGATAGGGCTATTTTCTTCTGACTGTCCCATGGGACTCAAACAGAATCCATTTGTTTGATTGTTTTGTTTTTCAGTTTCACTCGTGTAGAGAACTTGTCCACACACCTTCGGCTTGTAGTTTGTCTGTGTCCTTGGATCTCAAGTGAGTCTCCTGTAAGTAAGCACGTAGGTGTCTTGAGTTTTCATCTCTTCTTTTAACCCTGTGTCTTTTGTTTGCTGCACTCAGTCCCTGACCTTTTATTCTGATGATTCAGAGCTGTGCACTTACTGCACTTAAAGAATTTTTTTTATCATTAAGCTAAAATCACTTGAAGGACATTATGTTTACTATGCTTCCCCCTTCACCAAGTACCCCTGGAAAACCTCTTCAGTCGCTGTCGATCTGCGTAGTTGGATGCTGTAGACCCCGTTATCGTCCCTGTCCATCAGTGAGTAGTAAGATGCTGTATGATCTCTAATAGCCTTCTCTGTGTTGTACAGCACTCCCAATGCCCCCTCGACCCCAAGCATTATACATGCTAAAACTAATGCCCCCATTCTTTCTCCTCACACTTATCCCTCCCTTCAGACCCACCCTGCAATGTCCTTTTCCCTTTGGTAACTTTTAGTCAACTCTCGGGTTCTGTGAGTCTGCTGCTGTTTTTTTCCTTCAGTTTTTCTTTGTTGTTATACTCCACACATGAGTGAAAACACTTGGTACTTGTCTTTCTCCGCCTGGCCTATTTCTCTGAACATACTACCGTCTAGCTCCATCCAGGTCATTGCAAATGGTAGTATTTGTTTTCTTCTTAAGGCTGCTTACTGAACTTTTTAAACTTAATTTCATTCTTCCTTTTTGTTTGTAGTTTAGCTATGCTATTCACCATTCAACTCCTGGTTATGAACAATAGCTTTGTGTCAATCGATATGTATCTGTACCTATCTATCTAATGGTCTGTCTGTCTATGTATGTATGTATGTATTTAAGTGTGTATGTATGTATGTATCTATGTATCTATCTACCTATCATTTATCTATGATGTCTATCATCTATCAATCTATGTACCTATCTATCTATCTCTCATCTGTCATCTGTGTACCTATCTATCTATGAATCAATCATCTTTTTCTCTGCCCATCTATCCTTCTGTACAGAACAGTTAACAACATAGCCTATGTCTCTTCCCTACATTATGCTTCCAGAAATCTTGCAAGGTAACTAAGAAATAAGGAGAGCACTGTGTTCACCGATACACTTTCATTTAGAGTCAGCCGCGTGTGCTTACAAAACCAGTAAATGGAGGTGAAAGGACTTGAACCTGTATCTCTGTCCTCTGTCCTCTTATACTTCCTGCTCGCTTGGTGACTTTATTTAGCCACATTCAGTGAGTAAGTGATCCCTGAAGTCCACAAGTATCCTTCGTCTGGTCCGGTTGTCGAAAGAAAAGTGTACTTGGTTCTTTGCACACCACCATGTTTGAGGGACATCGGCGTGATCACTGCTGATAGGTGCAGGGACAAATATAAAGGAACACCTATTTCTGAACAGGAGCAGTTGGGAACAAAGAGTGTGTTGTGGAGTGAAGTGTTTATTTGAGGGTCCAAACTTCCCTCCTTAGGTGGTTATTCTTTACATTCGTGAACATCATAAAAAGCAATGATTTTAAAAGCCCAGATGCATATTATTACAGCAATTCATTTGTTGAGGTGAGAGGAAATGAGAAGGAACTTGCTGCACCACTAAATCTTTGCCTGAGCACTGCTGAAATCAAACAAAAAGAATTCACGGTGGCTAATAGGGCTATTTTCTACTGACTCTCTCTGGGGACTCAAACAGAATTCATTTGTTTGTTTGTTTCTTATTTTCACTTGTATAGGTAATCTGTCCCCGCCCCTTCAGCGTGTAGTTTGTCTGTGTCCTTGGATCTCAAGTGAGTCTCCAGTAAGGGAGCACGTATTAGGTCTTGAGTTTTCATCAGTTCTTCTAACACTGTGTCTTTTGATTGGAGCACTCAAAGCCTGTACTTTTATTCTGATATTTGAGAGCTGTGCTCTTACTGCACTTTGAAATATTTTTTGTTCTCATTAATATACAATCACATGCAGAACATTATGTTTTCCAGTCTACACCCTTCACCAAGTCCCCGGCAAAGCCAGTTACAGTCGCTGTCCGTCAGCGTGTACTAAGATGCTGTAGAATCACTACATGTCTTCTCTGTGTTATGCAGCCGTACAAATGACCCTCCAAGTTACACACTATACATGCTAATGCTAATGCCCCCATTCTTTTTCCAAGCCCTTATTACTAACTTCCCACAAACCCTACCCAGTCCCTTTCTTTTTGGTAACTGTTAGTCCACTCTCGGGTTCTGTGAGTCTGCTGCTGTCTTTTCCTTCAGTTTTTCTTTGTTATCATACTCCACAGATGAGTGAAATCATTTGGTACATGTATTTCTCCTCCTTGAATATTTAACTGAGCATTATACCCTCTAGCTCCATCCACCTTATTGCAAATTATAGGATTTGTTTTCTTCTTATGGCTGCCTACTGCACTTTTTAAACTGGATTTCATTCTTCTTTTTTGTTTGTAGTTTCGCTATGTGCTTTCACCATTGCTCTCCTGGTTATGAGCAGTAGCTTTGTGTTAATCGATATGTACCTATATCTATCTATCTGTCTGTCTATCTATTTATCAATCAATCAATTAATCAATCATCTTTCTGTCTGCCCATCTGTCCTTGTGTACAGAAAAGTTAACGATATATCCTATATCACTTTCCTACACTATGCTTCCAAAAATCCTGCAAAGTATCTAGGCTTTAGAGAGAGCACTGGGTTCAACGAGACACTTGCAGGTCGAGTCGGCCGCGTGTACCTACAAAACCAGGAAATGGTGGTGCCGGGACTTGAACCCGTGTCTCTATCCTCTGTCCTCTTTCATCTCCTTCTAACTAACTGTCTGTATTTAGCCACATTCTTTGACTAAGTGATCCCTGAAGACCACAAGTATCATTCCTCTGGGCCTGTTGTCGTGAGAAAAGTAAACTTGTTCTTTGCTCACCACCATGTTTGAAGGACATCAGCATGATCACCGCCGATAGGACGGAGGGTCAAATAAAAAGGAACACCAATTTCTAGACAGGAGCAGTTGGGAGCTAAGAGTGTATTGTGGGGTGACGTGTTTAATTGAGTGTCCAAACTTCCCTCTTTAGGTGGTTATTAGATCTTCACATTCGTGAACATCATAAAACCCACTGATTTCAAAGGCCCAGATGCTTATTATTACAGCAACTCAGTTGTTGAGGTGAGAGAAAATGAGAAGTATGTTGCTGCACCACTAAATCAATGGCTGGGAACGGCTGAAACCAAACAAAAAGAATTCACGGTGGCCAGATAGGGCTATTTTCTTCTGACTGTCCCATGGGACTCAAACAGAATCCATTTGTTTGATTGTTTTGTTTTTCAGTTTCACTCGTGTAGAGAACTTGTCCACACACCTTCGGCTTGTAGTTTGTCTGTGTCCTTGGATCTCAAGTGAGTCTCCTGTAAGTAAGCACGTAGGTGTCTTGAGTTTTCATCTCTTCTTTTAACCCTGTGTCTTTTGTTTGCTGCACTCAGTCCCTGACCTTTTATTCTGATGATTCAGAGCTGTGCACTTACTGCACATAAAGAATTTTTTTTATCATTAAGCTAAAATCACTTGAAGAACATTATGTTTACTATGCTTCCCCCTTCACCAAGTACCCCTGGAAAACCTCTTCAGTCGCTGTCGATCTGCGTAGTTGGATGCTGTAGACCCCTTCACCATGTCCGTCGCAACAGACCCCGTTACCGTCCCTGTCCATCAGTGAGTAATAAGATGCTGTATGATCTCTAATAGCCTTCTCTGTGTTGTACAGCACTCCCAATGCCCCCTCGACCCCAAGCCTTATACATGCTAAAACTAATGCCCCCATTCTTTCTCCTCACACTTATCCCTCCCTTCAGACCCACCCTGCCCTGTCCTTTTCCCTTTGGTAACTTTTAGTCAACTCTCGGGTTCTGTGAGTCTGCTGCTGTTTTTTTCCTTCAGTTTTTCTTTGTTGTTATACTCCACACATGAGTGAAAACACTTGGTACTTGTCTTTCTCCGCCTGGCCTATTTCTCTGAACATACTACCGTCTAGCTCCATCCAGGTCATTGCAAATGGTAGTATTTGTTTTCTTCTTAAGGCTGCTTACTGAACTTTTTAAACTTAATTTCATTCTTCCTTTTTGTTTGTAGTTTCGCTATGTTATTCACCATTCAACTCCTGGTTATGAACAATAGCTTTGTGTCAATCGATATGTATCTGTACCTATCTATCTAATGGTCTGTCTGTCTATGTATGTATGTATGTATGTAAGTGTGTATGTATCTATGTATCTATGTATCTATCTATCTACCTATCATCTATCTATGATGTCTATCATCTATCAATCTATGTACCTATCTATCTATCTCTCATCTGTCATCTGTGTACCTATCTATCTATGAATCAATCATCTTTTTCTCTGCCCATCTATCCTTCTGTACAGAACAGTTAACAACATAGCCTATGTCTCTTCCCTACATTATGCTTCCAGAAATCTTGCAAGGTAACTAAGAAATAAGGAGAGCACTGTGTTCACCGATACACTTTCATGTAGAGTCAGCCGCGTGTGCTTACAAAACCAGTAAATGGAGGTGAAAGGACTTGAACCTGTATCTCTGTCCTCTGTCCTCTTATACTTCCTGCTCGCTTGGTGACTTTATTTAGCCACATTCAGTGAGTAAGTGATCCCTGAAGTCCACAAGTATCCTTCGTCTGGTCCGGTTGTCGAAAGAAAAGTGTACTTGGTTCTTTGCACACCACCATGTTTGAGGGACATCGGCGTGATCACTGCTGATAGGTGCAGGGACAAATATAAAGGAACACCTATTTCTGAACAGGAGCAGTTGGGAACAAAGAGTGTGTTGTGGAGTGAAGTGTTTATTTGAGGGTCCAAACTTCCCTCCTTAGGTGGTTATTCTTTACATTCGTGAACATCATAAAAAGCAATGATTTTAAAAGCCCAGATGCATATTATTACAGCAATTCATTTGTTGAGGTGAGAGGAAATGAGAAGGAACTTGCTGCACCACTAAATCTTTGCCTGAGCACTGCTGAAATCAAACAAAAAGAATTCACGGTGGCTAATAGGGCTATTTTCTACTGACTCTCTCTGGGGACTCAAACAGAATTCATTTGTTTGTTTGTTTCTTATTTTCACTTGTATAGGTAATCTGTCCCCGCCCCTTCAGCTTGTAGTTTGTCTGTGTCCTTGGATCTCAAGTGAGTCTCCAGTAAGGGAGCACGTATTAGGTCTTGAGTTTTCATCAGTTCTTCTAACACTGTGTCTTTTGATTGGAGCACTCAAAGCCTGTACTTTTATTCTGATATTTGAGAGCTGTGCTCTTACTGCACTTTGAAATATTTTTTGTTCTCATTAATATACAATCACATGCAGAACATTATGTTTTCCAGTCTACACCCTTCACCAAGTCCCCGGCAAAGCCAGTTACAGTCGCTGTCCGTCAGCGTGTACTAAGATGCTGTAGAATCACTACATGTCTTCTCTGTGTTATGCAGCCGTACAAATGACCCTCCAAGTTACACACTATACATGCTAATGCTAATGCCACCATTCTTTTTCCAAGCCCTTATTACTAACTTCCCACAAACCCTACCCAGTCCCTTTCTTTTTGGTAACTGTTAGTCCACTCTCGGGTTCTGTGAGTCTGCTGCTGTCTTTTCCTTCAGTTTTTCTTTGTTATCATACTCCACAGATGAGTGAAATCATTTGGTACATGTATTTCTCCTCCTTGAATATTTAACTGAGCATTATACCCTCTAGCTCCATCCACCTTATTGCAAATTATAGGATTTGTTTTCTTCTTATGGCTGCCTACTGCACTTTTTAAACTGGATTTCATTCTTCTTTTTTGTTTGTAGTTTCGCTATGTGCTTTCACCATTGCTCTCCTGGTTATGAGCAGTAGCTTTGTGTTAATCGATATGTACCTATATCTATCTATCTGTCTGTCTATCTATTTATCAATCAATCAATTAATCAATCATCTTTCTGTCTGCCCATCTGTCCTTGTGTACAGAAAAGTTAACGATATATCCTATATCACTTTCCTACACTATGCTTCCAAAAATCCTGCAAAGTATCTAGGCTTTAGAGAGAGCACTGGGTTCAACGAGACACTTGCAGGTCGAGTCGGCCGCGTGTACCTACAAAACCAGGAAATGGTGGTGCCGGGACTTGAACCCGTGTCTCTATCCTCTGTCCTCTTTCATCTCCTTCTAACTAACTGTCTGTATTTAGCCACATTCTTTGACTAAGTGATCCCTGAAGACCACAAGTATCATTCCTCTGGGCCTGTTGTCGTGAGAAAAGTAAACTTGTTCTTTGCTCACCACCATGTTTGAAGGACATCAGCGTGATCACCGCCGATAGGACGGAGGGTCAAATAAAAAGGAACACCAATTTCTAGACAGGAGCAGTTGGGAGCTAAGAGTGTATTGTGGGGTGACGTGTTTAATTGAGTGTCCAAACTTCCCTCTTTAGGTGGTTATTAGATCTTCACATTCGTGAACATCATAAAACCCACTGATTTCAAAGGCCCAGATGCTTATTATTACAGCAACTCAGTTGTTGAGGTGAGAGAAAATGAGAAGTATGTTGCTGCACCACTAAATCAATGGCTGGGAACGGCTGAAACCAAACAAAAAGAATTCACGGTGGCCAGATAGGGCTATTTTCTTCTGACTGTCCCAGGGGACTCAAACAGAATCCATTTGTTTGATTGTTTTGTTTTTCAGTTTCACTCGTGTAGAGAACTTGTCCACACACCTTCGGCTTGTAGTTTGTCTGTGTCCTTGGATCTCAAGTGAGTCTCCTGTAAGTAAGCACGTAGGTGTCTTGAGTTTTCATCTCTTCTTTTAACCCTGTGTCTTTTGTTTGCTGCACTCAGTCCCTGACCTTTTATTCTGATGATTCAGAGCTGTGCACTTACTGCACTTAAAGAATTTTTTTTATCATTAAGCTAAAATCACTTGAAGAACATTATGTTTACTATGCTTCCCCCTTCACCAAGTACCCCTGGAAAACCTCTTCAGTCGCTGTCGATCTGCGTAGTTGGATGCTGTAGACCCCTTCACCATGTCCCTCGCAACAGACCCCGTTACCGTCCCTGTCCATCAGTGAGTAGTAAGATGCTGTATGATCTCTAATAGCCTTCTCTGTGTTGTACAGCACTCCCAATGCCCCCTCGACCCCAAGCCTTATACATGCTAAAACTAATGCCCCCATTCTTTCTCCTCACACTTATCCCTCCCTTCAGACCCACCCTGCCCTGTCCTTTTCCCTTTGGTAACTTTTAGTCAACTCTCGGGTTCTGTGAGTCTGCTGCTGTTTTTTTCCTTCAGTTTTTCTTTGTTGTTATACTCCACACATGAGTGAAAACACTTGGTACTTGTCTTTCTCCGCCTGGCCTATTTCTCTGAACATACTACCGTCTAGCTCCATCCAGGTCATTGCAAATGGTAGTATTTGTTTTCTTCTTAAGGCTGCTTACTGAACTTTTTAAACTTAATTTCATTCTTCCTTTTTGTTTGTAGTTTAGCTATGTTATTCACCATTCAACTCCTGGTTATGAACAATAGCTTTGTGTCAATCGATATGTATCTGTACCTATCTATCTAATGGTCTGTCTGTCTATGTATGTATGTATGTATGTAAGTGTGTATGTATGTATGTATCTATGTATCTATCTATCTTCCTATCATCTATCTATGATGTCTATCATCTATCAATCTATGTACCTATCTATCTATCTCTCATCTGTCATCTGTGTACCTATCTATCTATGAATCAATCATCTTTTTCTCTGCCCATCTATCCTTCTGTACAGAACAGTTAACAACATAGCCTATGTCTCTTCCCTACATTATGCTTCCAGTAATCTTGCAAGGTAACTAAGAAATAAGGAGAGCACTGTGTTCACCGATACACTTTCATGTAGAGTCAGCCGCGTGTGCTTACAAAACCAGTAAATGGAGGTGAAAGGACTTGAACCTGTATCTCTGTCCTCTGTCCTCTTATACTTCCTGCTCGCTTGGTGACTTTATTTAGCCACATTCAGTGAGTAAGTGATCCCTGAAGTCCACAAGTATCCTTCGTCTGGTCCGGTTGTCGAAAGAAAAGTGTACTTGGTTCTTTGCACACCACCATGTTTGAGGGACATCGGCGTGATCACTGCTGATAGGTGCAGGGACAAATATAAAGGAACACCTATTTCTGAACAGGAGCAGTTGGGAACAAAGAGTGTGTTGTGGAGTGAAGTGTTTATTTGAGGGTCCAAACTTCCCTCCTTAGGTGGTTATTCTTTACATTCGTGAACATCATAAAAAGCAATGATTTTAAAAGCCCAGATGCATATTATTACAGCAATTCATTTGTTGAGGTGAGAGGAAATGAGAAGGAACTTGCTGCACCACTAAATCTTTGCCTGAGCACTGCTGAAATCAAACAAAAAGAATTCACGGTGGCTAATAGGGCTATTTTCTACTGACTCTCTCTGGGGACTCAAACAGAATTCATTTGTTTGTTTGTTTCTTATTTTCACTTGTATAGGTAATCTGTCCCCGCCCCTTCAGCTTGTAGTTTGTCTGTGTCCTTGGATCTCAAGTGAGTCTCCAGTAAGGGAGCACGTATTAGGTCTTGAGTTTTCATCAGTTCTTCTAACACTGTGTCTTTTGATTGGAGCACTCAAAGCCTGTACTTTTATTCTGATATTTGAGAGCTGTGCTCTTACTGCACTTTGAAATATTTTTTGTTCTCATTAATATACAATCACATGCAGAACATTATGTTTTCCAGTCTACACCCTTCACCAAGTCCCCGGCAAAGCCAGTTACAGTCGCTGTCCGTCAGCGTGTACTAAGATGCTGTAGAATCACTACATGTCTTCTCTGTGTTATGCAGCCGTACAAATGACCCTCCAAGTTACACACTATACATGCTAATGCTAATGCCACCATTCTTTTTCCAAGCCCTTATTACTAACTTCCCACAAACCCTACCCAGTCCCTTTCTTTTTGGTAACTGTTAGTCCACTCTCGGGTTCTGTGAGTCTGCTGCTGTCTTTTCCTTCAGTTTTTCTTTGTTATCATACTCCACAGATGAGTGAAATCATTTGGTACATGTATTTCTCCTCCTTGAATATTTAACTGAGCATTATACCCTCTAGCTCCATCCACCTTATTGCAAATTATAGGATTTGTTTTCTTCTTATGGCTGCCTACTGCACTTTTTAAACTGGATTTCATTCTTCTTTTTTGTTTGTAGTTTCGCTATGTGCTTTCACCATTGCTCTCCTGGTTATGAGCAGTAGCTTTGTGTTAATCGATATGTACCTATATCTATCTATCTGTCTGTCTATCTATTTATCAATCAATCAATTAATCAATCATCTTTCTGTCTGCCCATCTGTCCTTGTGTACAGAAAAGTTAACGATATATCCTATATCACTTTCCTACACTATGCTTCCAAAAATCCTGCAAAGTATCTAGGCTTTAGAGAGAGCACTGGGTTCAACGAGACACTTGCAGGTCGAGTCGGCCGCGTGTACCTACAAAACCAGGAAATGGTGGTGCCGGGACTTGAACCCGTGTCTCTATCCTCTGTCCTCTTTCATCTCCTTCCAACTAACTGTCTGTATTTAGCCACATTCTTTGACTAAGTGATCCCTGAAGACCACAAGTATCATTCCTCTGGGCCTGTTGTCGTGAGAAAAGTAAACTTGTTCTTTGCTCACCACCATGTTTGAAGGACATCAGCGTGATCACCGCCGATAGGACGGAGGGTCAAATAAAAAGGAACGCCAATTTCTAGACAGGAGCAGTTGGGAGCGAAGAGTGTATTGTGGGGTGACGTGTTTATTTGAGTGTCCAAACTTCCCTCTTTAGGTGGTTATTAGATCTTCACATTCGTGAACATCATAAAACCCACTGATTTCAAAGGCCCAGATGCTTATTATTACAGCAACTCAGTTGTTGAGGTGAGAGAAAATGAGAAGTATGTTGCTGCACCACTAAATCAATGGCTGGGAACGGCTGAAACCAAACAAAAAGAATTCACGGTGGCCAGATAGGGCTATTTTCTTCTGACTGTCCCATGGGACTCAAACAGAATCCATTTGTTTGATTGTTTTGTTTTTCAGTTTCACTCGTGTGGAGAACTTGTCCACACACCTTCGGCTTGTAGTTTGTCTGTGTCCTTGGATCTCAAGTGAGTCTCCTGTAAGTAAGCACGTAGGTGTCTTGAGTTTTCATCTCTTCTTTTAACCCTGTGTCTTTTGTTTGCTGCACTCAGTCCCTGACCTTTTATTCTGATGATTCAGAGCTGTGCACTTACTGCACTTAAAGAATTTTTTTTATCATTAAGCTAAAATCACTTGAAGAACATTATGTTTACTATGCTTCCCCCTTCACCAAGTACCCCTGGAAAACCTCTTCAGTCGCTGTCGATCTGCGTAGTTGGATGCTGTAGACCCCTTCACCATGTCCCTCGCAACAGACCCCGTTACCGTCCCTGTCCATCAGTGAGTAGTAAGATGCTGTATGATCTCTAATAGCCTTCTCTGTGTTGTACAGCACTCCCAATGCCCCCTCGACCCCAAGCATTATACATGCTAAAACTAATGCCCCCATTCTTTCTCCTCACACTTATCCCTCCCTTCAGACCCACCCTGCCCTGTCCTTTTCCCTTTGGTAACTTTTAGTCAACTCTCGGGTTCTGTGAGTCTGCTGCTGTTTTTTTCCTTCAGTTTTTCTTTGTTGTCATACTCCACACATGAGTGAAAACACTTGGTACTTGTCTTTCTCCGCCTGGCCTATTTCTCTGAACATACTACCGTCTAGCTCCATCCAGGTCATTGCAAATGGTAGTATTTGTTTTCTTCTTAAGGCTGCTTACTGAACTTTTTAAACTTAATTTCATTCTTCCTTTTTGTTTGTAGTTTAGCTATGTTATTCACCATTCAACTCCTGGTTATGAACAATAGCTTTGTGTCAATCGATATGTATCTGTACCTATCTATCTAATGGTCTGTCTGTCTATGTATGTATGTATGTATGTAAGTGTGTATGTATGTATGTATCTATGTATCTATCTATCTACCTATCATCTATCTATGATGTCTATTATCTATCAATCTATGTACCTATCTATCTATCTCTCATCTGTCATCTGTGTACCTATCTATCTATGAATCAATCATCTTTTTCTCTGCCCATCTATCCTTCTGTACAGAACAGTTAACAACATAGCCTATGTCTCTTCCCTACATTATGCTTCCAGAAATCTTGCAAGGTAACTAAGAAATAAGGAGAGCACTGTGTTCACCGATACACTTTCATGTAGAGTCAGCCGCGTGTGCTTACAAAACCAGTAAATGGAGGTGAAAGGACTTGAACCTGTATCTCTGTCCTCTGTCCTCTTATACTTCCTGCTCGCTTGGTGACTTTATTTAGCCACATTCAGTGAGTAAGTGATCCCTGAAGTCCACAAGTATCCTTCGTCTGGTCCGGTTGTCGAAAGAAAAGTGTACTTGGTTCTTTGCACACCACCATGTTTGAGGGACATCGGCGTGATCACTGCTGATAGGTGCAGGGACAAATATAAAGGAACACCTATTTCTGAACAGGAGCAGTTGGGAACAAAGAGTGTGTTGTGGAGTGAAGTGTTTATTTGAGGGTCCAAACTTCCCTCCTTAGGTGGTTATTGTTTACATTCGTGAACATCATAAAAAGCAATGATTTTAAAAGCCCAGATGCATATTATTACAGCAATTCATTTGTTGAGGTGAGAGGAAATGAGAAGGAACTTGCTGCACCACTAAATCTTTGCCTGAGCACTGCTGAAATCAAACAAAAAGAATTCACGGTGGCTAATAGGGCTATTTTCTACTGACTCTCTCTGGGGACTCAAACAGAATTCATTTGTTTGTTTGTTTCTTATTTTCACTTGTATAGGTAATCTGTCCCCGCCCCTTCAGCTTGTAGTTTGTCTGTGTCCTTGGATCTCAAGTGAGTCTCCAGTAAGGGAGCACGTATTAGGTCTTGAGTTTTCATCAGTTCTTCTAACACTGTGTCTTTTGATTGGAGCACTCAAAGCCTGTACTTTTATTCTGATATTTGAGAGCTGTGCTCTTACTGCACTTTGAAATATTTTTTGTTCTCATTAATATACAATCACATGCAGAACATTATGTTTTCCAGTCTACACCCTTCACCAAGTCCCCGGCAAAGCCAGTTACAGTCGCTGTCCGTCAGCGTGTACTAAGATGCTGTAGAATCACTACATGTCTTCTCTGTGTTATGCAGCCGTACAAATGACCCTCCAAGTTACACACTATACATGCTAATGCTAATGCCACCATTCTTTTTCCAAGCCCTTATTACTAACTTCCCACAAACCCTACCCAGTCCCTTTCTTTTTGGTAACTGTTAGTCCACTCTCGGGTTCTGTGAGTCTGCTGCTGTCTTTTCCTTCAGTTTTTCTTTGTTATCATACTCCACAGATGAGTGAAATCATTTGGTACATGTATTTCTCCTCCTTGAATATTTAACTGAGCATTATACCCTCTAGCTCCATCCACCTTATTGCAAATTATAGGATTTGTTTTCTTCTTATGGCTGCCTACTGCACTTTTTAAACTGGATTTCATTCTTCTTTTTTGTTTGTAGTTTCGCTATGTGCTTTCACCATTGCTCTCCTGGTTATGAGCAGTAGCTTTGTGTTAATCGATATGTACCTATATCTATCTATCTGTCTGTCTATCTATTTATCAATCAATCAATTAATCAATCATCTTTCTGTCTGCCCATCTGTCCTTGTGTACAGAAAAGTTAACGATATATCCTATATCACTTTCCTACACTATGCTTCCAAAAATCCTGCAAAGTATCTAGGCTTTAGAGAGAGCACTGGGTTCAACGAGACACTTGCAGGTCGAGTCGGCCGCGTGTACCTACAAAACCAGGAAATGGTGGTGCCGGGACTTGAACCCGTGTCTCTATCCTCTGTCCTCTTTCATCTCCTTCTAACTAACTGTCTGTATTTAGCCACATTCTTTGACTAAGTGATCCCTGAAGACCACAAGTATCATTCCTCTGGGCCTGTTGTCGTGAGAAAAGTAAACTTGTTCTTTGCTCACCACCATGTTTGAAGGACATCAGCGTGATCACCGCCGATAGGACGGAGGGTCAAATAAAAAGGAACACCAATTTCTAGACAGGAGCAGTTGGGAGCTAAGAGTGTATTGTGGGGTGACGTGTTTAATTGAGTGTCCAAACTTCCCTCTTTAGGTGGTTATTAGATCTTCACATTCGTGAACATCATAAAACCCACTGATTTCAAAGGCCCAGATGCTTATTATTACAGCAACTCAGTTGTTGAGGTGAGAGAAAATGAGAAGTATGTTGCTGCACCACTAAATCAATGGCTGGGAACGGCTGAAACCAAACAAAAAGAATTCACGGTGGCCAGATAGGGCTATTTTCTTCTGACTGTCCCAGGGGACTCAAACAGAATCCATTTGTTTGATTGTTTTGTTTTTCAGTTTCACTCGTGTAGAGAACTTGTCCACACACCTTCGGCTTGTAGTTTGTCTGTGTCCTTGGATCTCAAGTGAGTCTCCTGTAAGTAAGCACGTAGGTGTCTTGAGTTTTCATCTCTTCTTTTAACCCTGTGTCTTTTGTTTGCTGCACTCAGTCCCTGACCTTTTATTCTGATGATTCAGAGCTGTGCACTTACTGCACTTAAAGAATTTTTTTTATCATTAAGCTAAAATCACTTGAAGGACATTATGTTTACTATGCTTCCCCCTTCACCAAGTACCCCTGGAAAACCTCTTCAATCGCTGTCGATCTGCGTAGTTGGATGCTGTAGACCCCGTTACCGTCCCTGTCCATCAGTGAGTAGTAAGATGCTGTATGATCTCTAATAGCCTTCTCTGTGTTGTACAGCACTCCCAATGCCCCCTCGACCCCAAGCATTATACATGCTAAAACTAATGCCCCCATTCTTTCTCCTCACACTTATCCCTCCCTTCAGACCCACCCTGCCCTGTCCTTTTCCCTTTGGTAACTTTTAGTCAACTCTCGGGTTCTGTGAGTCTGCTGCTGTTTTTTTCCTTCAGTTTTTCTTTGTTGTTATACTCCACACATGAGTGAAAACACTTGGTACTTGTCTTTCTCCGCCTGGCCTATTTCTCTGAACATACTACCGTCTAGCTCCATCCAGGTCATTGCAAATGGTAGTATTTGTTTTCTTCTTAAGGCTGCTTACTGAACTTTTTAAACTTAATTTCATTCTTCCTTTTTGTTTGTAGTTTAGCTATGTTATTCACCATTCAACTCCTGGTTATGAACAATAGCTTTGTGTCAATCGATATGTATCTGTACCTATCTATCTAATGGTCTGTCTGTCTATGTATGTATGTATGTATGTAAGTGTGTATGTATGTATGTATCTATGTATCTATCTATCTACCTATCATCTATCTATGATGTCTATCATCTATCAATCTATGTACCTATCTATCTATCTCTCATCTGTCATCTGTGTACCTATCTATCTATGAATCAATCATCTTTTTCTCTGCCCATCTATCCTTCTGTACAGAACAGTTAACAACATAGCCTATGTCTCTTCCCTACATTATGCTTCCAGAAATCTTGCAAGGTAACTAAGAAATAAGGAGAGCACTGTGTTCACCGATACACTTTCATTTAGAGTCAGCCGCGTGTGCTTACAAAACCAGTAAATGGAGGTGAAAGGACTTGAACCTGTATCTCTGTCCTCTGTCCTCTTATACTTCCTGCTCGCTTGGTGACTTTATTTAGCCACATTCAGTGAGTAAGTGATCCCTGAAGTCCACAAGTATCCTTCGTCTGGTCCGGTTGTCGAAAGAAAAGTGTACTTGGTTCTTTGCACACCACCATGTTTGAGGGACATCGGCGTGATCACTGCTGATAGGTGCAGGGACAAATATAAAGGAACACCTATTTCTGAACAGGAGCAGTTGGGAACAAAGAGTGTGTTGTGGAGTGAAGTGTTTATTTGAGGGTCCAAACTTCCCTCCTTAGGTGGTTATTCTTTACATTCGTGAACATCATAAAAAGCAATGATTTTAAAAGCCCAGATGCATATTATTACAGCAATTCATTTGTTGAGGTGAGAGGAAATGAGAAGGAACTTGCTGCACCACTAAATCTTTGCCTGAGCACTGCTGAAATCAAACAAAAAGAATTCACGGTGGCTAATAGGGCTATTTTCTACTGACTCTCTCTGGGGACTCAAACAGAATTCATTTGTTTGTTTGTTTCTTATTTTCACTTGTATAGGTAATCTGTCCCCGCCCCTTCAGCTTGTAGTTTGTCTGTGTCCTTGGATCTCAAGTGAGTCTCCAGTAAGGGAGCACGTATTAGGTCTTGAGTTTTCATCAGTTCTTCTAACACTGTGTCTTTTGATTGGAGCACTCAAAGCCTGTACTTTTATTCTGATATTTGAGAGCTGTGCTCTTACTGCACTTTGAAATATTTTTTGTTCTCATTAATATACAATCACATGCAGAACATTATGTTTTCCAGTCTACACCCTTCACCAAGTCCCCGGCAAAGCCAGTTACAGTCGCTGTCCGTCAGCGTGTACTAAGATGCTGTAGAATCACTACATGTCTTCTCTGTGTTATGCAGCCGTACAAATGACCCTCCAAGTTACACACTATACATGCTAATGCTAATGCCACCATTCTTTTTCCAAGCCCTTATTACTAACTTCCCACAAACCCTACCCAGTCCCTTTCTTTTTGGTAACTGTTAGTCCACTCTCGGGTTCTGTGAGTCTGCTGCTGTCTTTTCCTTCAGTTTTTCTTTGTTATCATACTCCACAGATGAGTGAAATCATTTGGTACATGTATTTCTCCTCCTTGAATATTTAACTGAGCATTATACCCTCTAGCTCCATCCACCTTATTGCAAATTATAGGATTTGTTTTCTTCTTATGGCTGCCTACTGCACTTTTTAAACTGGATTTCATTCTTCTTTTTTGTTTGTAGTTTCGCTATGTGCTTTCACCATTGCTCTCCTGGTTATGAGCAGTAGCTTTGTGTTAATCGATATGTACCTATATCTATCTATCTGTCTGTCTATCTATTTATCAATCAATCAATTAATCAATCATCTTTCTGTCTGCCCATCTGTCCTTGTGTACAGAAAAGTTAACGATATATCCTATATCACTTTCCTACACTATGCTTCCAAAAATCCTGCAAAGTATCTAGGCTTTAGAGAGAGCACTGGGTTCAACGAGACACTTGCAGGTCGAGTCGGCCGCGTGTACCTACAAAACCAGGAAATGGTGGTGCCGGGACTTGAACCCGTGTCTCTATCCTCTGTCCTCTTTCATCTCCTTCTAACTAACTGTCTGTATTTAGCCACATTCTTTGACTAAGTGATCCCTGAAGACCACAAGTATCATTCCTCTGGGCCTGTTGTCGTGAGAAAAGTAAACTTGTTCTTTGCTCACCACCATGTTTGAAGGACATCAGCGTGATCACCGCCGATAGGACGGAGGGTCAAATAAAAAGGAACACCAATTTCTAGACAGGAGCAGTTGGGAGCTAAGAGTGTATTGTGGGGTGACGTGTTTAATTGAGTGTCCAAACTTCCCTCTTTAGGTGGTTATTAGATCTTCACATTCGTGAACATCATAAAACCCACTGATTTCAAAGGCCCAGATGCTTATTATTACAGCAACTCAGTTGTTGAGGTGAGAGAAAATGAGAAGTATGTTGCTGCACCACTAAATCAATGGCTGGGAACGGCTGAAACCAAACAAAAAGAATTCACGGTGGCCAGATAGGGCTATTTTCTTCTGACTGTCCCATGGGACTCAAACAGAATCCATTAGTTTGATTGTTTTGTTTTTCAGTTTCACTCGTGTAGAGAACTTGTCCACACACCTTCGGCTTGTAGTTTGTCTGTGTCCTTGGATCTCAAGTGAGTCTCCTGTAAGTAAGCACGTAGGTGTCTTGAGTTTTCATCTCTTCTTTTAACCCTGTGTCTTTTGTTTGCTGCACTCAGTCCCTGACCTTTTATTCTGATGATTCAGAGCTGTGCACTTACTGCACTTAAAGAATTTTTTTTATCATTAAGCTAAAATCACTTGAAGGACATTATGTTTACTATGCTTCCCCCTTCACCAAGTACCCCTGGAAAACCTCTTCAATCGCTGTCGATCTGCGTAGTTGGATGCTGTAGACCCCGTTACCGTCCCTGTCCATCAGTGAGTAGTAAGATGCTGTATGATCTCTAATAGCCTTCTCTGTGTTGTACAGCACTCCCAATGCCCCCTCGACCCCAAGCATTATACATGCTAAAACTAATGCCCCCATTCTTTCTCCTCACACTTATCCCTCCCTTCAGACCCACCCTGCCCTGTCCTTTTCCCTTTGGTAACTTTTAGTCAACTCTCGGGTTCTGTGAGTCTGCTGCTGTTTTTTTCCTTCAGTTTTTCTTTGTTGTTATACTCCACACATGAGTGAAAACACTTGGTACTTGTCTTTCTCCGCCTGGCCTATTTCTCTGAACATACTACCGTCTAGCTCCATCCAGGTCATTGCAAATGGTAGTATTTGTTTTCTTCTTAAGGCTGCTTACTGAACTTTTTAAACTTAATTTCATTCTTCCTTTTTGTTTGTAGTTTAGCTATGTTATTCACCATTCAACTCCTGGTTATGAACAATAGCTTTGTGTCAATCGATATGTATCTGTACCTATCTATCTAATGGTCTGTCTGTCTATGTATGTATGTATGTATGTAAGTGTGTATGTATGTATGTATCTATGTATCTATCTATCTACCTATCATCTATCTATGATGTCTATCATCTATCAATCTATGTACCTATCTATCTATCTCTCATCTGTCATCTGTGTACCTATCTATCTATGAATCAATCATCTTTTTCTCTGCCCATCTATCCTTCTGTACAGAACAGTTAACAACATAGCCTATGTCTCTTCCCTACATTATGCTTCCAGAAATCTTGCAAGGTAACTAAGAAATAAGGAGAGCACTGTGTTCACCGATACACTTTCATTTAGAGTCAGCCGCGTGTGCTTACAAAACCAGTAAATGGAGGTGAAAGGACTTGAACCTGTATCTCTGTCCTCTGTCCTCTTATACTTCCTGCTCGCTTGGTGACTTTATTTAGCCACATTCAGTGAGTAAGTGATCCCTGAAGTCCACAAGTATCCTTCGTCTGGTCCGGTTGTCGAAAGAAAAGTGTACTTGGTTCTTTGCACACCACCATGTTTGAGGGACATCGGCGTGATCACTGCTGATAGGTGCAGGGACAAATATAAAGGAACACCTATTTCTGAACAGGAGCAGTTGGGAACAAAGAGTGTGTTGTGGAGTGAAGTGTTTATTTGAGGGTCCAAACTTCCCTCCTTAGGTGGTTATTCTTTACATTCGTGAACATCATAAAAAGCAATGATTTTAAAAGCCCAGATGCATATTATTACAGCAATTCATTTGTTGAGGTGAGAGGAAATGAGAAGGAACTTGCTGCACCACTAAATCTTTGCCTGGGCACTGCTGAAATCAAACAAAAAGAATTCACGGTGGCTAATAGGGCTATTTTCTACTGACTCTCTCTGGGGACTCAAACAGAATTCATTTGTTTGTTTGTTTCTTATTTTCACTTGTATAGGTAATCTGTCCCCGCCCCTTCAGCTTGTAGTTTGTCTGTGTCCTTGGATCTCAAGTGAGTCTCCAGTAAGGGAGCACGTATTAGGTCTTGAGTTTTCATCAGTTCTTCTAACACTGTGTCTTTTGATTGGAGCACTCAAAGCCTGTACTTTTATTCTGATATTTGAGAGCTGTGCTCTTACTGCACTTTGAAATATTTTTTGTTCTCATTAATATACAATCACATGCAGAACATTATGTTTTCCAGTCTACACCCTTCACCAAGTCCCCGGCAAAGCCAGTTACAGTCGCTGTCCGTCAGCGTGTACTAAGATGCTGTAGAATCACTACATGTCTTCTCTGTGTTATGCAGCCGTACAAATGACCCTCCAAGTTACACACTATACATGCTAATGCTAATGCCCCCATTCTTTTTCCAAGCCCTTATTACTAACTTCCCACAAACCCTACCCAGTCCCTTTCTTTTTGGTAACTGTTAGTCCACTCTCGGGTTCTGTGAGTCTGCTGCTGTCTTTTCCTTCAGTTTTTCTTTGTTATCATACTCCACAGATGAGTGAAATCATTTGGTACATGTATTTCTCCTCCTTGAATATTTAACTGAGCATTATACCCTCTAGCTCCATCCACCTTATTGCAAATTATAGGATTTGTTTTCTTCTTATGGCTGCCTACTGCACTTTTTAAACTGGATTTCATTCTTCTTTTTTGTTTGTAGTTTCGCTATGTGCTTTCACCATTGCTCTCCTGGTTATGAGCAGTAGCTTTGTGTTAATCGATATGTACCTATATCTATCTATCTGTCTGTCTATCTATTTATCAATCAATCAATTAATCAATCATCTTTCTGTCTGCCCATCTGTCCTTGTGTACAGAAAAGTTAACGATATATCCTATATCACTTTCCTACACTATGCTTCCAAAAATCCTGCAAAGTATCTAGGCTTTAGAGAGAGCACTGGGTTCAACGAGACACTTGCAGGTCGAGTCGGCCGCGTGTACCTACAAAACCAGGAAATGGTGGTGCCGGGACTTGAACCCGTGTCTCTATCCTCTGTCCTCTTTCATCTCCTTCTAACTAACTGTCTGTATTTAGCCACATTCTTTGACTAAGTGATCCCTGAAGACCACAAGTATCATTCCTCTGGGCCTGTTGTCGTGAGAAAAGTAAACTTGTTCTTTGCTCACCACCATGTTTGAAGGACATCAGAATGATCACCGCCGATAGGACGGAGGGTCAAATAAAAAGGAACACCAATTTCTAGACAGGAGCAGTTGGGAGCTAAGAGTGTATTGTGGGGTGACGTGTTTAATTGAGTGTCCAAACTTCCCTCTTTAGGTGGTTATTAGATCTTCACATTCGTGAACATCATAAAACCCACTGATTTCAAAGGCCCAGATGCTTATTATTACAGCAACTCAGTTGTTGAGGTGAGAGAAAATGAGAAGTATGTTGCTGCACCACTAAATCAATGGCTGGGAACGGCTGAAACCAAACAAAAAGAATTCACGGTGGCCAGATAGGGCTATTTTCTTCTGACTGTCCCATGGGACTCAAACAGAATCCATTTGTTTGATTGTTTTGTTTTTCAGTTTCACTCGTGTAGAGAACTTGTCCACACACCTTCGGCTTGTAGTTTGTCTGTGTCCTTGGATCTCAAGTGAGTCTCCTGTAAGTAAGCACGTAGGTGTCTTGAGTTTTCATCTCTTCTTTTAACCCTGTGTCTTTTGTTTGCTGCACTCAGTCCCTGACCTTTTATTCTGATGATTCAGAGCTGTGCACTTACTGCACTTAAAGAATATTTTTTATCATTAAGCTAAAATCACTTGAAGAACATTATGTTTACTATGCTTCCCCCTTCACCAAGTACCCCTGGAAAACCTCTTCAGTCGCTGTCGATCTGCGTAGTTGGATGCTGTAGACCCCTTCACCATGTCCGTCGCAACAGACCCCGTTACCGTCCCTGTCCATCAGTGAGTAATAAGATGCTGTATGATCTCTAATAGCCTTCTCTGTGTTGTACAGCACTCCCAATGCCCCCTCGACCCCAAGCCTTATACATGCTAAAACTAATGCCCCCATTCTTTCTCCTCACACTTATCCCTCCCTTCAGACCCACCCTGCCCTGTCCTTTTCCCTTTGGTAACTTTTAGTCAACTCTCGGGTTCTGTGAGTCTGCTGCTGTTTTTTTCCTTCAGTTTTTCTTTGTTGTTATACTCCACACATGAGTGAAAACACTTGGTACTTGTCTTTCTCCGCCTGGCCTATTTCTCTGAACATACTACCGTCTAGCTCCATCCAGGTCATTGCAAATGGTAGTATTTGTTTTCTTCTTAAGGCTGCTTACTGAACTTTTTAAACTTAATTTCATTCTTCCTTTTTGTTTGTAGTTTCGCTATGTTATTCACCATTCAACTCCTGGTTATGAACAATAGCTTTGTGTCAATCGATATGTATCTGTACCTATCTATCTAATGGTCTGTCTGTCTATGTATGTATGTATGTATGTAAGTGTGTATGTATCTATGTATCTATGTATCTATCTATCTACCTATCATCTATCTATGATGTCTATCATCTATCAATCTATGTACCTATCTATCTATCTCTCATCTGTCATCTGTGTACCTATCTATCTATGAATCAATCATCTTTTTCTCTGCCCATCTATCCTTCTGTACAGAACAGTTAACAACATAGCCTATGTCTCTTCCCTACATTATGCTTCCAGAAATCTTGCAAGGTAACTAAGAAATAAGGAGAGCACTGTGTTCACCGATACACTTTCATTTAGAGTCAGCCGCGTGTGCTTACAAAACCAGTAAATGGAGGTGAAAGGACTTGAACCTGTATCTCTGTCCTCTGTCCTCTTATACTTCCTGCTCGCTTGGTGACTTTATTTAGCCACATTCAGTGAGTAAGTGATCCCTGAAGTCCACAAGTATCCTTCGTCTGGTCCGGTTGTCGAAAGAAAAGTGTACTTGGTTCTTTGCACACCACCATGTTTGAGGGACATCGGCGTGATCACTGCTGATAGGTGCAGGGACAAATATAAAGGAACACCTATTTCTGAACAGGAGCAGTTGGGAACAAAGAGTGTGTTGTGGAGTGAAGTGTTTATTTGAGGGTCCAAACTTCCCTCCTTAGGTGGTTATTCTTTACATTCGTGAACATCATAAAAAGCAATGATTTTAAAAGCCCAGATGCATATTATTACAGCAATTCATTTGTTGAGGTGAGAGGAAATGAGAAGGAACTTGCTGCACCACTAAATCTTTGCCTGAGCACTGCTGAAATCAAACAAAAAGAATTCACGGTGGCTAATAGGGCTATTTTCTACTGACTCTCTCTGGGTACTCAAACAGAATTCATTTGTTTGTTTGTTTCTTATTTTCACTTGTATAGGTAATCTGTCCCCGCCCCTTCAGCTTGTAGTTTGTCTGTGTCCTTGGATCTCAAGTGAGTCTCCAGTAAGGGAGCACGTATTAGGTCTTGAGTTTTCATCAGTTCTTCTAACACTGTGTCTTTTGATTGGAGCACTCAAAGCCTGTACTTTTATTCTGATATTTGAGAGCTGTGCTCTTACTGCACTTTGAAATATTTTTTGTTCTCATTAATATACAATCACATGCAGAACATTATGTTTTCCAGTCTACACCCTTCACCAAGTCCCCGGCAAAGCCAGTTACAGTCGCTGTCCGTCAGCGTGTACTAAGATGCTGTAGAATCACTACATGTCTTCTCTGTGTTATGCAGCCGTACAAATGACCCTCCAAGTTACACACTATACATGCTAATGCTAATGCCACCATTCTTTTTCCAAGCCCTTATTACTAACTTCCCACAAACCCTACCCAGTCCCTTTCTTTTTGGTAACTGTTAGTCCACTCTCGGGTTCTGTGAGTCTGCTGCTGTCTTTTCCTTCAGTTTTTCTTTGTTATCATACTCCACAGATGAGTGAAATCATTTGGTACATGTATTTCTCCTCCTTGAATATTTAACTGAGCATTATACCCTCTAGCTCCATCCACCTTATTGCAAATTATAGGATTTGTTTTCTTCTTATGGCTGCCTACTGCACTTTTTAAACTGGATTTCATTCTTCTTTTTTGTTTGTAGTTTCGCTATGTGCTTTCACCATTGCTCTCCTGGTTATGAGCAGTAGCTTTGTGTTAATCGATATGTACCTATATCTATCTATCTGTCTGTCTATCTATTTATCAATCAATCAATTAATCAATCATCTTTCTGTCTGCCCATCTGTCCTTGTGTACAGAAAAGTTAACGATATATCCTATATCACTTTCCTACACTATGCTTCCAAAAATCCTGCAAAGTATCTAGGCTTTAGAGAGAGCACTGGGTTCAACGAGACACTTGCAGGTCGAGTCGGCCGCGTGTACCTACAAAACCAGGAAATGGTGGTGCCGGGACTTGAACCCGTGTCTCTATCCTCTGTCCTCTTTCATCTCCTTCTAACTAACTGTCTGTATTTAGCCACATTCTTTGACTAAGTGATCCCTGAAGACCACAAGTATCATTCCTCTGGGCCTGTTGTCGTGAGAAAAGTAAACTTGTTCTTTGCTCACCACCATGTTTGAAGGACATCAGCGTGATCACCGCCGATAGGACGGAGGGTCAAATAAAAAGGAACACCAATTTCTAGACAGGAGCAGTTGGGAGCTAAGAGTGTATTGTGGGGTGACGTGTTTAATTGAGTGTCCAAACTTCCCTCTTTAGGTGGTTATTAGATCTTCACATTCGTGAACATCATAAAACCCACTGATTTCAAAGGCCCAGATGCTTATTATTACAGCAACTCAGTTGTTGAGGTGAGAGAAAATGAGAAGTATGTTGCTGCACCACTAAATCAATGGCTGGGAACGGCTGAAACCAAACAAAAAGAATTCACGGTGGCCAGATAGGGCTATTTTCTTCTGACTGTCCCATGGGACTCAAACAGAATCCATTTGTTTGATTGTTTTGTTTTTCAGTTTCACTCGTGTAGAGAACTTGTCCACACACCTTCGGCTTGTAGTTTGTCTGTGTCCTTGGATCTCAAGTGAGTCTCCTGTAAGTAAGCACGTAGGTGTCTTGAGTTTTCATCTCTTCTTTTAACCCTGTGTCTTTTGTTTGCTGCACTCAGTCCCTGACCTTTTATTCTGATGATTCAGAGCTGTGCACTTACTGCAATTAAAGAATTTTTTTTATCATTAAGCTAAAATCACTTGAAGAACATTATGTTTACTATGCTTCCCCCTTCACCAAGTACCCCTGGAAAACCTCTGCAGTCGCTGTCGATCTGCGTAGTTGGATGCTGTAGACCCCTTCACCATGTCCCTCGCAACAGACCCCGTTACCGTCCCTGTCCATCAGTGAGTAGTAAGATGCTGTATGATCTCTAATAGCCTTCTCTGTGTTGTACAGCACTCCCAATGCCCCCTCGACCCCAAGCATTATACATGCTAAAACTAATGCCCCCATTCTTTCTCCTCACACTTATCCCTCCCTTCAGACCCACCCTGCCCTGTCCTTTTCCCTTTGGTAACTTTTAGTCAACTCTCGGGTACTGTGAGTCTGCTGCTGTTTTTTTCCTTCAGTTTTTCTTTGTTGTTATACTCCACACATGAGTGAAAACACTTGGTACTTGTCTTTCTCCGCCTGGCCTATTTCTCTGAACATACTACCGTCTAGCTCCATCCAGGTCATTGCAAATGGTAGTATTTGTTTTCTTCTTAAGGCTGCTTACTGAACTTTTTAAAATTAATTTCATTCTTCCTTTTTGTTTGTAGTTTAGCTATGTTATTCACCATTCAACTCCTGGTTATGAACAATAGCTTTGAGTCAATCGATATGTATCTGTACCTATCTATCTAATGGTCTGTCTGTCTATGTATGTATGTATGTATGTAAGTGTTTATGTATGTATGTATCTATGTATCTATCTATCTTCCTATCATCTATCTATGATGTCTATCATCTATCAATCTATGTACCTATCTATCTATCTCTCATCTGTCATCTGTGTACCTATCTATCTATGAATCAATCATCTTTTTCTCTGCCCATCTATCCTTCTGTACAGAACAGTTAACAACATAGCCTATGTCTCTTCCCTACATTATGCTTCCAGAAATCTTGCAAGGTAACTAAGCCATAAGGAGAGCACTGTGTTCACCGATACACTTTCAGGTAGAGTCAGCCGCGTGTGCTTACAAAACCAGTAAATGGAGGTGAAAGGACTTGAACCTGTATCTCTGTCCTCTGTCCTCTTATACTTCCTGCTCGCTTGGTGACTTTATTTAGCCACATTCAGTGAGTAAGTGATCCCTGAAGTCCACAAGTATCCTTCGTATGGTCCGGTTGTCGAAAGAAAAGTGTACTTGGTTCTTTGCACACCACCATGTTTGAGGGACATCGGCGTGATCACTGCTGATAGGTGCAGGGACAAATATAAAGGAACACCTATTTCTGGACAGGAGCATTTGGGAACAAAGAGTGTGTTGTGGAGTGAAGTGTTTATTTGAGGGTCCAAACTTCCCTCCTTAGGTGGTTATTACTTCTTTACATTCGTGAACATCATAAAAAGCAATGATTTTAAAAGCCCAGACGCATATTATTACAGCAATTCATTTGTTGAGGTGAGAGGAAATGAGAAGGAACTTGCTGCACCACTAAATCTTTGCCTGAGCACTGCTGAAATCAAACAAAAAGAATTCACGGTGGCTAATAGGGCTATTTTCTACTGACTCTCTCTGGGGACTCAAACAGAATTCATTTGTTTGTTTGTTTCTTATTTTCACTTGTATAGGTAATCTGTCCCCGCCCCTTCAGCTTGTAGTTTGTCTGTGTCCTTGGATCTCAAGTGAGTCTCCAGTAAGGGAGCACGTATTAGGTCTTGAGTTTTCATCAGTTCTTCTAACACTGTGTCTTTTGATTGGAGCACTCAAAGCCTGTACTTTTATTCTGTTATTTGAGAGCTGTGCTCTTACTGCACTTTGAAATATTTTTTGTTCTCATTAATATACAATCACATGCAGAACATTATGTTTTCCAGTCTACACCCTTCACCAAGTCCCCGGCAAAGCCAGTTACAGTCGCTGTCCGTCAGCGTGTACTAAGATGCTGTAGAATCACTACATGTCTTCTCTGTGTTATGCAGCCGTACAAATGACCCTCCAAGTTACACACTATACATGCTAATGCTAATGCCCCCATTCTTTTTCCAAGCCCTTATTACTAACTTCCCACAAACCCTACCCAGTCCCTTTCTTTTTGGTAACTGTTAGTCCACTCTCGGGTTCTGTGAGTCTGCTGCTGTCTTTTCCTTCAGTTTTTCTTTGTTATCATACTCCACACATGAGTGAAATCATTTGGTACATGTATTTCTCCTCCTTGAATATTTGACTGAGCATTATACCCTCTAGCTCCATCCACACTATTGCAAATTATAGGATTTGTTTCTTCTTATGGCTGCCTACTGCACTTTTTAAACTGGATTTCATTCTTCTTTTTTGTTTGTAGTTTCGCTATGTGCTTTCACCATTGCTCTCCTGGTTATGAGCAGTAGCTTTGTGTTAATCGATATGTACCTATATCTATCTATCTGTCTGTCTATCTATTTATCAATCAATCAATCAATCAATCATCTTTCTGTCTGCCCATCTGTCCTTGTGTACAGAACAGTTAACCATATATCCTATATCACTTTCCTACACTATGCTTCCAAAAATCCTGCAAAGTATCTAGGCTTTAGAGAGAGCACTGGGTTCAACGAGACACTTGCAGGTCGAGTCGGCCGCGTGTACCTACAAAACCAGGAAATGGTTGTGCCGGGACTTGAACCCGTGTCTCTATCCTCTGTCCTCTTTCATCTCCTTCTAACTAACTGTCTGTATTTAGCCACATTCTTTGACTAAGTGATCCCTGAAGACCACAAGTATCATTCCTCTGGGCCTGTTGTCGTGAGAAAAGTAAACTTGTTCTTTGCTCACCACCATGTTTGAAGGACATCAGCGTGATCACCGCCGATAGGACGGAGGGTCAAATAAAAAGGAACACCAATTTCTAGACAGGAGCAGTTGGGAGCTAAGAGTGTATTGTGGGGTGACGTGTTTAATTGAGTGTCCAAACTTCCCTCTTTAGGTGGTTATTAGATCTTCACATTCGTGAACATCATAAAACCCACTGATTTCAAAGGCCCAGATGCTTATTATTACAGCAACTCAGTTGTTGAGGTGAGAGAAAATGAGAAGTATGTTGCTGCACCACTAAATCAATGGCTGGGAACGGCTGAAACCAAACAAAAAGAATTCACGGTGGCCAGATAGGGCTATTTTCTTCTGACTGTCCCATGGGACTCAAACAGAATCCATTTGTTTGATTGTTTGTTTTTCAGTTTCACTCGTGTAGAGAACTTGTCCACACACCTTCGGCTTGTAGTTTGTCTGTGTCCTTGGATCTCAAGTGAGTCTCCTGTAAGTAAGCACGTAGGTGTCTTGAGTTTTCATCCCTTCTTTTAACCCTGTGTCTTTTGTTTGCTGCACTCAGTCCCTGACCTTTTATTCTGATGATTCAGAGCTGTGCACTTACTGCACTTAAAGAATTTTTTTTATCATTAAGCTAAAATCACTTGAAGAACATTATGTATACTATGCTTCCCCCTTCACCACGTACCCCTGAAAAACCTCTTCAGTCGCTGTCGATCTGCGTAGTTGGATGCTGTAGACCCCTTCACCATGTCCCTCGCAACAGACCCCGTTACCGTCCCTGTCCATCAGTGAGTAGTAAGATGCTATATGATCTCTACTAGCCTTCTCTGTGTTGTACAGCACTCCTCATGCCCCCTCGACCCCAAGCATTATTCATGCTAAAACTAATGCCCCCATTCTTTCTCCTCACACTTATCCCTCCCTTCAGACCCACCCTGCCCAGTCCTTTTCCCTTTGGTAACTTTTAGTCAACTGTCGGGTTCTGTGAGTCTGCTGCTGTTTTTTTCCTTCAGTTTTTCTTTGTTGTTATACTCCACACATGAGTGAAGACAGTTGGTACATGTCTTTCTAAGCCTGGGCTAATTCTCTGAACATACTACCGTCTAGCTCCATCCAGGTCATTGCAAATGGTAGTATTTGTTTTCTTCTTAATTCTGCTTACTGAACTTTTTAAACTTAATTTCATTCTTCCTGTTTGTTTGTAGTTTAGCTATGTTATTCACCATTCAACTCCTGGTTATGAACAATAGCTTTGTGTCAATCGATATGTATCTGTACCTATCTATCTAATGGTCTGTCTGTCTATGTATGTATGTATGCATGTATGTATGTATGTATGTATCTATGTATCTATCTATCTTCCTATCATCTATCTATGATGTCTATCATCTATCAATCTATGTACCTATCTATCTATCTTTCATCTGTCATCTGTGTACCTATCTATCTATGAATCAATCATCTTTTTCTCTGCCCATCTATCCTTCTGTACAGAACAGTTAACAACATAGCCTATGTCTCTTCCCTACATTATGCTTCCAGAAATCTTGCAAGGTAACTAAGCCATAAGGAGAGCACTGTGTTCACCGATACACTTTCAGGTAGAGTCAGCCGCGTGTGCTTACAAAACCAGTAAATGGAGGTGAAAGGACTTGAACCTGTATCTCTGTCCTCTGTCCTCTTATACTTCCTGCTCTCTCGGTAACTGTATTTAGCTACATTCAGTGAGTAAGTGATCCATGAGGACCACAACAATCCTTCGTCTGGTCCGGTTGTCGAAAGAAAAGTGTACTTGGTTCTTTGCACACCACCATGTTTGAGGGACATCGGCGTGATCACTGCTGATAGGTGCAGGGACAAATATAAAGGACACCTATTTCTGGACAGGAGCAGTTGGGAACAAAGAGTGTGTTGTGGAGTGAAGTGTTTATTTGAGGGTTCAAACTTCCCTCCTTAGGTGGTTATTACTTCTTTACATTCGTGAACATCATAAAAAGCAATGATTTTAAAAGCCCAGACGCATATTATTACAGCAATTCATTTGTTGAGGTGAGAGGAAATGAGAAGGAACTTACTGCACCACTAAATCTTTGCCTGAGCACTGCTGAAATCAAACAAAAAGAATTCACGGTGGCTAATAGTGCTATTTTCTACTGACTCTCTCTGGGGACTCAAACAGAATTCAATTGTTTGTTTGTTTCTTATTTTCACTTGTATAGGTAATCTGTCCCCGCCCCTTCAGCTTGTAGTTTGTCTGTGTCCTTGGATCTCAAGTGAGTCTCCAGTAAGGGAGCACGTACTAGGTCTTGAGTTTTCATCAGTTCTTCTAACACTGTGTCTTTTGATTGGAGCACTCAAAGCCTGTACTTTTATTCTGATATTTGAGAGCTGTGCTCTTACTGCACTTTGAAATAATTTTTGTTCTCATTAATATACAATCACATGCAGAACATTATGTTTTCCAGTCTACACCCTTCACCAAGTCCCCGGCAAAGCCAGTTACAGTCGCTGTCCGTCAGCGTGTACTAAGATGCTGTAGAATCACTACATGTCTTCTCTGTGTTATGCAGCCGTACAAATGACCCCCAAAGTTACACACTATACATGCTACTCCTAATGCCCCCATTCTTTTTCCAAGCCCTTATTACTAACTTCCCACAAACCCTACCCAGTCCCTTTCTTTTTGGTAACTGTTAGTCCACTCTCAGGTTCTGTGAGTCTGCTGCTCTCTTTTCCTTCAGTTTTTCTTTTTTATCATACTCCACACATGAGTGAAATCATTTGGTACATGTATTTCTCCTCCTTGAATATTTGACTGAGCATTATACCCTCTAGCTCCATCCACCTTATTGCAACTGATAGGATTTGTTTTCTTCTTATGGCTGCCTACTGCACTTTTTAAACTGGATTTCATTCTTCTTTTTTGTTTGTAGTTTCGCTATGTGCTTTCACCATTGCTCTCCTGGTTATGAGCAGTAGCATTGTGTTAATCGATATGTACCTATATCTATCTATCTGTCTGTCTATCTATTAATCAATCAATCAATCAATCATCTTTTTGTCTGCCCATCTGTCCTTGTGTACAGAACAGTTAACCATATATCCTATATCACTTTCCTACACTATGCTTCCAAAAATCCTGCAAAGTATCTACGCTTTAGAGAGAGCACTGGGTTCACCGAGACACTTGCAGGTCGAGTCGGCCGCGTGTACCTACAAAACCAGGAAATGGTTGTGCCGGGACTTGAACCCGTGTCTCTATCCTCTGTCCTCTTTCATCTCCTTCCAACTTACTGTCTGTATTTAGCCACATTCTTTGACTAAGTGCTCCCTGAAGACCACAAGTATCATTTGTCTGGGCCTGTTGTCGTGAGAAAAGTAAACTTGTTCTTTGCTCACCACCATGTTTGAAGGACATCAGCGTGATCACCGCCGATAGGACGGAGTGTCAAATAAAAAGGAACGCCAATTTCTAGACAGGAGCAGTTGGGTGCGAAGAGTGTATTGTGGGTGACGTGTTTATTTGAGTGTCCAAACTTCCCTCTTTAGGTGGTTATTAGATCTTCACATTCGTGAACATCATAAAACCCACTGATTTCAAAGGCCCAGATGCTTATTATTACAGCAACTCAGTTGTTGAGGTGAGAGAAAATGAGAAGTATGTTGCTGCACCACTAAATCAATGGCTGGGAACGGCTGAAACCAAACAAAAAGAATTCACGGTGGCCAGATAGGGCTATTTTCTTCTGACTGTCCCAGGGGACTCAAACAGAATCCATTTGTTTGATTGTTTGGTTTTCAGTTTCACTCGTGTAGAGTACTTGTCCACACACCTTCGGCTTGTAGTTTGTCTGTGTCCTTGGATCTCAAGTGAGTCTCCTGTAAGTAAGCACGTAGGTGTCTTGAGTTTTCATCCCTTCTTTTAACCCTGTGTCTTTTGTTTGCTGCACTCAGTCCCTGACCTTTTATTCTGATGATTCAGAGCTGTGCACTTACTGCACTTAAAGAAATTTTTTTATCATTAAGCTAAAATCACTTGAAGAACATTATGTTTACTATGCTTCCCCCTTCACCAAGTACCCCTGAAAAACCTCTTCAGTCGCTGTCGATCTGCGTAGTTGGATGCTGTAGAACCCTTCACCATGTCCCTCGCAACAGACCCCGTTACCGTCCCTGTCCATCAGTGAGTAGTAAGATGCTATATGATCTCTACTAGCCTTCTCTGTGTTGTACAGCACTCCCCATGCCCCCACGACCCCAAGCATTATACATGCTAAAACTAATGCCCCCATTCTTTCTCCTCACACTTATCCCTCCCTTCAGACTCACCCTGCCCAGTCCTTTTCCCTTTGGTAACTTTTAGTCAACTCTCGGGTTCTGTGAGTCTGCTGCTGTTTTTTTCCTTCAGTTTTTCTTTGTTGTTATACTCCACACATGAGTGAAAACACTTGGTACTTGTCTTTCTCCGCCTGGCCTATTTCTCTGAACATACTACCGTCAAGCTCCATCCAGGTCATTGCAAATGGTAGTATTTGTTTTCTTCTTAAGGCTGCTTACTGAACTTTTTAAACTTAATTTCATTCTTCCTTTTTGTTTGTAGTTTTGCTATGTTATTCACCATTCAACTCCTGGTTATGAACAATAGCTTTGTGTCAATCGATATGTATCTATACCTATCTATCTAATGATCTGTCTATGTATGTATGTATTTATGTATGTATGTATCTATGTATCTATCTATCTTCCTATCATCTATCTATGATGTCTATCATCTATCAATCTCTGTACCTATCTATCTATCTTTCATCTGTCATCTGTGTACCTATCTATCTATGAATCAATCATCTTTTTCTCTGCCCATCTATCCTTCTGTACAGAACAGTTAACAACATAGCCTATGTCTCTTCCCTACATTATGCTTCCAGAAATCTTGCAAGGAAACTAAGCCATAAGGAGAGCACTGTGTTCACAGATACACTTTCAGGTAGAGTCAGCCGCGTGTGCTTACAAAACCAGTAAATGTAGGTGAAAGGACTTGAACCTGTATCTCTGTCCTCTGTCCTCTTATACTTCCTGCTCGCTTGGTGACTTTATTTAGCCACATTCAGTGAGTAAGTGATCCCTGAAGACCACAAGTATCCTTCGTCTGGTCCGGTTGTCGAAAGAAAAGTGTACTTGGTTCTTTGCACACCACCATGTTTGAGGGACATCGGCGTGATCACTGCTGATAGGTGCAGGGACAAATATAAAGGAACACCTATTTCTGGACAGGAGCAGTTGGGAACAAAGAGTGTGTTGTGAAGTGAAGTGTTTATTTGAGGGTCTTAACTTCCCTCCTTAGGTGGTTATTACTTCTTTACATTCGTGAACATCATAAAAAGCAATGATTTTAAAAGCCCAGACGCATATTATTACAGCAATTCATTTGTTGAGGTGAGAGAAAATGAGAAGGAACTTGCTGCACCACTAAATCTATGCCTGAGCACTGCTGAAATCAAACAAAAAGAATTCACGGTGGCTAGATAGGGCTATTTTCTACTGACTCTCTCTGGGGACTCAAACAGAATTCATTTGTTTGTTTGTTTCTTATTTTCACTAGTATAGGTAATCTGTCCCCGCCCCTTCAGCTTGTAGTTTGTCTGTGTCCTTGGATCTCAAGTGAGTCTCCAGTAAGGGAGCACGTATTAGGTCTTGAGTTTTCATCAGTTCTTCTAACACTGTGTCTTTTGATTGGAGCACTCAAAGCCTGTACTTTTATTCTGATATTTGAGAGCTGTGCTCTTACTGCACTTTGAAATATTTTTTGTTCTCATTAATATACAATCACATGCAGAACATTATGTTTTCCAGTCTACACCCTTCACCAAGTCCCCGGCAAAAGCCAGTTACAGTCGCTGTCCGTCAGCGTGTACTAAGATGCTGTAGAATCACTACATGTCTTCTCTGTGTTATGCAGCCGTACAAATGACCCCCCAAGTTACACACTATACATGCTAATCCTAATGCCCCCATTCTTTTTCCCCGCCCTTATTACTCCCTTCCCACAAACCCTACCCAGTCCCTTTCTTTTTGGTAACTGTTAGTCCACTCTCGGGTTCTGTGAGTCTGCTGCTGCCTTTTCATTCAGTTTTTCTTTGTTATCATACTCCACACATGAGTGAAATCATTTGGTACATGTATTTCTCCTCCTTGAATATTTGACTGAGCATTATACCCTCTAGCTCCATCCACCTTACTGCAAATGATAGGATTTGTTTTCTTCTTAAGGCTGCCTACTGCACTTTTTAAACTGGATTTCATTCTTGTTTTTTGTTTGTAGTTTCGCTATGTGCTTTCACCATTGCTCTCCTGGTTATGAGCAGTAGCTTTGTGTTAATCGATATGTACCTATATCTATCTATCTGTCTGTCTACCTATTTATCAATCAATCAATCAATCATCTTTTTGTCTGCCCATCTGTCCTTGTGTACAGAACAGTTAACCATATATCCTATATCACTTTCCTACACTATGCTTCCAAAAATACTGCAAAGTATCTACGCTTTAGAGAGAGCACTGGGTTCACCGAGACACTTGCAGGTCGAGTCGGCCACGTGTACCTACAAAACCAGGAAATGGTTGTGCCAGGACTTGAACCCGTGTCTCTATCCTCTGTCCTCTTTCATCTCCTTCCAACTTACTGTCTGTATTTAGCCACATTCTTTGACTAAGTGATCCCTGAAGAACACAAGTATCATTCCTCTGGGCCTGTTGTCGTGAGAAAAGTAAACTTGTTCTTTGCTCACCACCATGTTTGAAGGACATCAGCGTGATCACCGCCGATAGGACGGAGTGTCAAATAAAAAGGAACGCCAATTTCTAGACAGGAGCAGTTGGGACCGAAGAGTGTATTGTGGGTGACGTGTTTATTTGAGTGTCCAAACTTCCCTCTTTAGGTGGTTATTAGATCTTCACATTCGTGAACATCATAAAACCCACTGATTTCAAAGGCCCAGATGCTTATTATTACAGCAACTCAGTTGTTGAGGTGAGAGAAAATGAGAAGTATGTTGCTGCACCACTAAATCAATGGCTGGGAACGGCTGAAACCAAACAAAAAGAATTCACGGTGGCCAGATAGGGCTATTTTCTTCTGACTGTCCCAGGGGACTCAAACAGAATCCATTTGTTTGATTGTTTGGTTTTCAGTTTCACTCGTGTAGAGTACTTGTCCACACACCTTCGGCTTGTAGTTTGTCTGTGTCCTTGGATCTCAAGTGAGTCTCCTGTAAGTAAGCACGTAGGTGTCTTGAGTTTTCATCCCTTCTTTTAACCCTGTGTCTTTTGTTTGCTGCACTCAGTCCCTGACCTTTTATTCTGATGATTCAGAGCTGTGCACTTACTGCACTTAAGAAATTTTTTTATCATTAAGCTAAAATCACTTGAAGAACATTATGTTTACTATGCTTCCCCCTTCACCAAGTACCCCTGAAAAACCTCTTCAGTCGCTGTCGATCCGCGTAGTTGGATGCTGTAGACCCCTTCACCATGTCCCTCCCAACAGACCCCGTTACCGTAACTGTCCATCAGTGAGTAGTAAGATGATATATGATCTCTAATAGCCTTCTCTGTGTTGTACAGCACTCCCCATGCCCCCTCGACCCCAAGCATTATTCATGCTAAAACTAATGCCCCCATTCTTTCTCCTCAGACTTATCCCTCCCTTCAGACCCACCCTGCCCAGTCCTTTTCCCTTTGGTAACTTTTAGTCAACTCTCGGGTTCTGTGAGTCTGCTGCTGTTTTTTTCCTTCAGTTTTTCTTTGTTGTTATACTCCACACATGAGTGAAGACAGTTGGTACATGTCTTTCTAAGCCTGGGCTATTTCTCTGAACATACTACCGTCTAGCTCCATCCAGGTCATTGCAAATGGTAGTATTTGTTTTCTTCTTAAGGCTGCTTACTGAACTTTTTAAACTTAATTTCATTCTTCCTGTTTGTTTGTAGTTTAGCTATGTTATTCACCATTCAACTCCTGGTTATGAACAATAGCTTTGTGTCAATCGATATGTATCTGTACCTATCTATCTAATGGTCTGTCTGTCTATGTATGTATGTATGTATGTATGTATGTATGTATGTATCTATGTATCTATCTATCTTCCTATCATCTATCTATGATGTCTATCATCTATCAATCTATGTACCTATCTATCTATCTTTCATCTGTCATCTGTGTACCTATCTATCTATGAATCAATCATCTTTTTCTCTGCCCATCTATCCTTCTGTACAGAACAGTTAACAACATAGCCTATGTCTCTTCCCTACATTATGCTTCCAGAAATCTTGCAAGGTAACTAAGCCATAAGGAGAGCACTGTGTTCACCGATACACTTTCAGGTAGAGTCAGCCGCGTGTGCTTACAAAACCAGTAAATGGAGGTGAAAGGACTTGAACCTGTATCTCTGTCCTCTGTCCTCTTATACTTCCTGCTCGCTTGGTGACTTTATTTAGCCACATTCAGTGAGTAAGTGATCCCTGAAGACCACAAGTAACCTTCGTCTGGTCCGGTTGTCTAAAGAAAAGTGTACTTGGTTCTTTGCACACCACCATGTTTGAGGGACATCGGCGTGATCACTGCTGATAGGTGCAGGGACAAATATAAAGGACACCTATTTCTGGACAGGAGCAGTTGGGAACAAAGAGTGTGTTGTGGAGTGAAGTGTTTATTTGAGGGTCCTAACTTCCCTCCTTAGGTGGTTATTACTTCTTTACATTCGTGAACATCATAAAAAGCAATGATTTTAAAAGCCCAGACGCATATTATTACAGCAATTCATTTGTTGAGGTGAGAGGAAATGAGAAGGAACTTACTGCACCACTAAATCTTTGCCTGAGCACTGCTGAAATCAAACAAAAAGAATTCACGGTGGCTAATAGTGCTATTTTCTACTGACTCTCTCTGGGGACTCAAACAGAATTCAATTGTTTGTTTGTTTCTTATTTTCACTTGTATAGGTAATCTGTCCCCGCCCCTTCAGCTTGTAGTTTGTCTGTGTCCTTGGATCTCAAGTGAGTCTCCAGTAAGGGAGCACGTACTAGGTCTTGAGTTTTCATCAGTTCTTCTAACACTGTGTCTTTTGATTGGAGCACTCAAAGCCTGTACTTTTATTCTGATATTTGAGAGCTGTGCTCTTACTGCACTTTGAAATAATTTTTGTTCTCATTAATATACAATCACATGCAGAACATTATGTTTTCCAGTCTACACCCTTCACCAAGTCCCCGGCAAAGCCAGTTACAGTCGCTGTCCGTCAGCGTGTACTAAGATGCTGTAGAATCACTACATGTCTTCTCTGTGTTATGCAGCCGTACAAATGACCCCCAAAGTTACACACTATACATGCTACTCCTAATGCCCCCATTCTTTTTCCAAGCCCTTATTACTAACTTCCCACAAACCCTACCCAGTCCCTTTCTTTTTGGTAACTGTTAGTCCACTCTCAGGTTCTGTGAGTCTGCTGCTCTCTTTTCCTTCAGTTTTTCTTTTTTATCATACTCCACACATGAGTGAAATCATTTGGTACATGTATTTCTCCTCCTTGAATATTTGACTGAGCATTATACCCTCTAGCTCCATCCACCTTATTGCAACTGATAGGATTTGTTTTCTTCTTATGGCTGCCTACTGCACTTTTTAAACTGGATTTCATTCTTCTTTTTTGTTTGTAGTTTCGCTATGTGCTTTCACCATTGCTCTCCTGGTTATGAGCAGTAGCATTGTGTTAATCGATATGTACCTATATCTATCTATCTGTCTGTCTATCTATTAATCAATCAATCAATCAATCATCTTTTTGTCTGCCCATCTGTCCTTGTGTACAGAACAGTTAACCATATATCCTATATCACTTTCCTACACTATGCTTCCAAAAATCCTGCAAAGTATCTACGCTTTAGAGAGAGCACTGGGTTCACCGAGACACTTGCAGGTCGAGTCGGCCACGTGTACCTACAAAACCAGGAAATGGTTGTGCCGGGACTTGAACCCGTGTCTCTATCCTCTGTCCTCTTTCATCTCCTTCCAACTTACTGTCTGTATTTAGCCACATTCTTTGACTAAGTGCTCCCTGAAGACCACAAGTATCATTTGTCTGGGCCTGTTGTCGTGAGAAAAGTAAACTTGTTCTTTGCTCACCACCATGTTTGAAGGACATCAGCGTGATCACCGCCGATAGGACGGAGTGTCAAATAAAAAGGAACGCCAATTTCTAGACAGGAGCAGTTGGGTGCGAAGAGTGTATTGTGGGTGACGTGTTTATTTGAGTGTCCAAACTTCCCTCTTTAGGTGGTTATTAGATCTTCACATTCGTGAACATCATAAAACCCACTGATTTCAAAGGCCCAGATGCTTATTATTACAGCAACTCAGTTGTTGAGGTGAGAGAAAATGAGAAGTATGTTGCTGCACCACTAAATCAATGGCTGGGAACGGCTGAAACCAAACAAAAAGAATTCACGGTGGCCAGATAGGGCTATTTTCTTCTGACTGTCCCAGGGGACTCAAACAGAATCCATTTGTTTGATTGTTTGGTTTTCAGTTTCACTCGTGTAGAGTACTTGTCCACACACCTTCGGCTTGTAGTTTGTCTGTGTCCTTGGATCTCAAGTGAGTCTCCTGTAAGTAAGCACGTAGGTGTCTTGAGTTTTCATCCCTTCTTTTAACCCTGTGTCTTTTGTTTGCTGCACTCAGTCCCTGACCTTTTATTCTGATGATTCAGAGCTGTGCACTTACTGCACTTAAAGAAATTTTTTTATCATTAAGCTAAAATCACTTGAAGAACATTATGTTTACTATGCTTCCCCCTTCACCAAGTACCCCTGAAAAACCTCTTCAGTCGCTGTCGATCCGCGTAGTTGGATGCTGTAGACCCCTTCACCATGTCCCTCGCAACAGACCCCGTTACCGTCCCTGTCCATCAGTGAGTAGTAAGATGCTGTATGATCTCTACCAGCCTTCTCTGTGTTGTACAGCACTCCCCTTGCCCCCTCTACCCCAAGCATTATACATGCTAAAACTAATGCCCCCATTCTTTCTCCTCACACTTATCCCTCCCTTCAGACTCACCCTGCCCAGTCCTTTTCCCTTTGGTAACTTTTAGTCAACTCTCGGGTTCTGTGAGTCTGCTGCTGTTTTTTTCCTTCAGTTTTTCTTTGTTGTTATACTCAACACATGAGTGAAAACACTTGGTACTTGTCTTTCTCCGCCTGGCCTATTTCTCTGAACATACTACCGTCAAGCTCCATCCAGGTCATTGCAAATGGTAGTATTTGTTTTCTTCTTAAGGCTGCTTACTGAACTTTTTAAACTTAATTTCATTCTTCCTTTTTGTTTGTAGTTTTGCTATGTTATTCACCATTCAACTCCTGGTTATGAACAATAGCTTTGTGTCAATCGATATGTATCTATACCTATCTATCTAATGATCTGTCTATGTATGTATGTATTTATGTATGTATGTATCTATGTATCTATCTATCTTCCTATCATCTATCTATGATGTCTATCATCTATCAATCTCTGTACCTATCTATCTATCTTTCATCTGTCATCTGTGTACCTATCTATCTATGAATCAATCATCTTTTTCTCTGCCCATCTATCCTTCTGTACAGAACAGTTAACAACATAGCCTATGTCTCTTCCCTACATTATGCTTCCAGAAATCTTGCAAGGAAACTAAGCCATAAGGAGAGCACTGTGTTCACAGATACACTTTCAGGTAGAGTCAGCCGCGTGTGCTTACAAAACCAGTAAATGTAGGTGAAAGGACTTGAACCTGTATCTCTGTCCTCTGTCCTCTTATACTTCCTGCTCGCTTGGTGACTTTATTTAGCCACATTCAGTGAGTAAGTGATCCCTGAAGACCACAAGTATCCTTCGTCTGGTCCGGTTGTCGAAAGAAAAGTGTACTTGGTTCTTTGCACACCACCATGTTTGAGGGACATCGGCGTGATCACTGCTGATAGGTGCAGGGACAAATATAAAGGAACACCTATTTCTGGACAGGAGCAGTTGGGAACAAAGAGTGTGTTGTGAAGTGAAGTGTTTATTTGAGGGTCCAAACTTCCCTCCTTAGGTGGTTATTACTTCTTTACATTCGTGAACATCATAAAAAGCAATGATTTTAAAAGCCCAGACGCATATTATTACAGCAATTCATTTGTTGAGGTGAGAGAAAATGAGAAGGAACTTGCTGCACCACTAAATCTATGCCTGAGCACTGCTGAAATCAAACAAAAAGAATTCACGGTGGCTAGATAGGGCTATTTTCTACTGACTCTCTCTGGGGACTCAAACAGAATTCATTTGTTTGTTTGTTTCTTATTTTCACTAGTATAGGTAATCTGTCCCCGCCCCTTCAGCTTGTAGTTTGTCTGTGTCCTTGGATCTCAAGTGAGTCTCCAGTAAGGGAGCACGTATTAGGTCTTGAGTTTTCATCAGTTCTTCTAACACTGTGTCTTTTGATTGGAGCACTCAAAGCCTGTACTTTTATTCTGATATTTGAGAGCTGTGCTCTTACTGCACTTTGAAATATTTTTTGTTCTCATTAATATACAATCACATGCAGAACATTATGTTTTCCAGTCTACACCCTTCACCAAGTCCCCGGCAAAAGCCAGTTACAGTCGCTGTCCGTCAGCGTGTACTAAGATGCTGTAGAATCACTACATGTCTTCTCTGTGTTATGCAGCCGTACAAATGACCCCCCAAGTTACACACTATACATGCTAATCCTAATGCCCCCATTCTTTTTCCCCGCCCTTATTACTCCCTTCCCACAAACCCTACCCAGTCCCTTTCTTTTTGGTAACTGTTAGTCCACTCTCGGGTTCTGTGAGACTGCTGCTGCCTTTTCATTCAGTTTTTCTTTGTTATCATACTCCACACATGAGTGAAATCATTTGGTACATGTATTTCTCCTCCTTGAATATTTGACTGAGCATTATACCCTCTAGCTCCATCCACCTTACTGCAAATGATAGGATTTGTTTTCTTCTTAAGGCTGCCTACTGCACTTTTTAAACTGGATTTCATTCTTGTTTTTTGTTTGTAGTTTCGCTATGTGCTTTCACCATTGCTCTCCTGGTTATGAGCAGTAGCTTTGTGTTAATCGATATGTACCTATATCTATCTATCTGTCTGTCTACCTATTTATCAATCAATCAATCAATCATCTTTTTGTCTGCCCATCTGTCCTTGTGTACAGAACAGTTAACCATATATCCTATATCACTTTCCTACACTATGCTTCCAAAAATACTGCAAAGTATCTACGCTTTAGAGAGAGCACTGGGTTCACCGAGACACTTGCAGGTCGAGTCGGCCACGTGTACCTACAAAACCAGGAAATGGTTGTGCCGGGACTTGAACCCGTGTCTCTATCCTCTGTCCTCTTTCATCTCCTTCCAACTTACTGTCTGTATTTAGCCACATTTTGTTACTAAGTGCTCCCTGAAGAACACAAGTATCATTCCTCTGGGCCTGTTGTCGTGAGAAAAGTAAACTTGTTCTTTGCTCACCACCATGTTTGAAGGACATCAGCGTGATCACCGCCGATAGGACGGAGTGTCAAATAAAAAGGAACGCCAATTTCTAGACAGGAGCAGTTGGGACCGAAGAGTGTATTGTGGGTGACGTGTTTATTTGAGTGTCCAAACTTCCCTCTTTAGGTGGTTATTAGATCTTCACATTCGTGAACATCATAAAACCCACTGATTTCAAAGGCCCAGATGCTTATTATTACAGCAACTCAGTTGTTGAGGTGAGAGAAAATGAGAAGTATGTTGCTGCACCACTAAATCAATGGCTGGGAACGGCTGAAACCAAACAAAAAGAATTCACGGTGGCCAGATAGGGCTATTTTCTTCTGACTGTCCCAGGGGACTCAAACAGAATCCATTTGTTTGATTGTTTGGTTTTCAGTTTCACTCGTGTAGAGTACTTGTCCACACACCTTCGGCTTGTAGTTTGTCTGTGTCCTTGGATCTCAAGTGAGTCTCCTGTAAGTAAGCACGTAGGTGTCTTGAGTTTTCATCCCTTCTTTTAACCCTGTGTCTTTTGTTTGCTGCACTCAGTCCCTGACCTTTTATTCTGATGATTCAGAGCTGTGCACTTACTGCACTTAAAGAATTTTTTTTATCATTAAGCTAAAATCACTTGAAGAACATTATGTATACTATGCTTCCCCCTTCACCAAGTACCCCTGAAAAACCTCTTCAGTCGCTGTCGATCCGCGTAGTTGGATGCTGTAGACCCCTTCACCATGTCCCTCCCAACAGACCCCGTTACCGTAACTGTCCATCAGTGAGTAGTAAGATGATATATGATCTCTAATAGCCTTCTCTGTGTTGTACAGCACTCCCCATGCCCCCTCGACCCCAAGCATTATTCATGCTAAAACTAATGCCCCCATTCTTTCTCCTCAGACTTATCCCTCCCTTCAGACCCACCCTGCCCAGTCCTTTTCCCTTTGGTAACTTTTAGTCAACTCTCGGGTTCTGTGAGTCTGCTGCTGTTTTTTTCCTTCAGTTTTTCTTTGTTGTTATACTCCACACATGAGTGAAGACAGTTGGTACATGTCTTTCTAAGCCTGGGCTATTTCTCTGAACATACTACCGTCTAGCTCCATCCAGGTCATTGCAAATGGTAGTATTTGTTTTCTTCTTAAGGCTGCTTACTGAACTTTTTAAACTTAATTTCATTCTTCCTGTTTGTTTGTAGTTTAGCTATGTTATTCACCATTCAACTCCTGGTTATGAACAATAGCTTTGTGTCAATCGATATGTATCTGTACCTATCTATCTAATGGTCTGTCTGTCTATGTATGTATGTATGTATGTATGTATGTATGTATGTATCTATGTATCTATCTATCTTCCTATCATCTATCTATGATGTCTATCATCTATCAATCATTGTACCTATCGATCTATCTTTCATCTGTCATCTGTGTACCTATCTATCTATGAATCAATCATCTTTTTCTCTGCCCATCTATCCTTCTGTACAGAACAGTTAACAACATAGCCTATGTCTCTTCCCTACATTATGCTTCCAGAAATCTTGCAAGGTAACTAAGCCATAAGGAGAGCACTGTGTTCACCGATACACTTTCAGGTAGAGTCAGCCGCGTGTGCTTACAAAACCAGTAAATGGAGGTGAAAGGACTTGAACCTGTATCTCTGTCCTCTGTCCTCTTATACTTCCTGCTCGCTTGGTGACTTTATTTAGCCACATTCAGTGAGTAAGTGATCCCTGAAGACCACAAGTAACCTTCGTCTGGTCCGGTTGTCGAAAGAAAAGTGTACTTGGTTCTTTGCACACCACCATGTTTGAGGGACATCGGCGTGATCACTGCTGATAGGTGCAGGGACAAATATAAAGGACACCTATTTCTGGACAGGAGCAGTTGGGAACAAAGAGTGTGTTGTGGAGTGAAGTGTTTATTTGAGGGTCCAAACTTCCCTCCTTAGGTGGTTATTACTTCTTTACATTCGTGAACATCATAAAAAGCAATGATTTTAAAAGCCCAGACGCATATTATTACAGCAATTCATTTGTTGAGGTGAGAGGAAATGAGAAGGAACTTACTGCACCACTAAATCTTTGCCTGAGCACTGCTGAAATCAAACAAAAAGAATTCACGGTGGCTAATAGTGCTATTTTCTACTGACTCTCTCTGGGGACTCAAACAGAATTCAATTGTTTGTTTGTTTCTTATTTTCACTTGTATAGGTAATCTGTCCCCGCCCCTTCAGCTTGTAGTTTGTCTGTGTCCTTGGATCTCAAGTGAGTCTCCAGTAAGGGAGCACGTACTAGGTCTTGAGTTTTCATCAGTTCTTCTAACACTGTGTCTTTTGATTGGAGCACTCAAAGCCTGTACTTTTATTCTGATATTTGAGAGCTGTGCTCTTACTGCACTTTGAAATAATTTTTGTTCTCATTAATATACAATCACATGCAGAACATTATGTTTTCCAGTCTACACCCTTCACCAAGTCCCCGGCAAAGCCAGTTACAGTCGCTGTCCGTCAGCGTGTACTAAGATGCTGTAGAATCACTACATGTCTTCTCTGTGTTATGCAGCCGTACAAATGACCCCCAAAGTTACACACTATACATGCTACTCCTAATGCCCCCAATCTTTTTCCAAGCCCTTATTACTAACTTCCCACAAACCCTACCCAGTCCCTTTCTTTTTGGTAACTGTTAGTCCACTCTCAGGTTCTGTGAGTCTGCTGCTCTCTTTTCCTTCAGTTTTTCTTTTTTATCATACTCCACACATGAGTGAAATCATTTGGTACATGTATTTCTCCTCCTTGAATATTTGACTGAGCATTATACCCTCTAGCTCCATCCACCTTATTGCAACTGATAGGATTTGTTTTCTTCTTATGGCTGCCTACTGCACTTTTTAAACTGGATTTCATTCTTCTTTTTTGTTTGTAGTTTCGCTATGTGCTTTCACCATTGCTCTCCTGGTTATGAGCAGTAGCATTGTGTTAATCGATATGTACCTATATCTATCTATCTGTCTGTCTATCTATTAATCAATCAATCAATCAATCATCTTTTTGTCTGCCCATCTGTCCTTGTGTACAGAACAGTTAACCATATATCCTATATCACTTTCCTACACTATGCTTCCAAAAATCCTGCAAAGTATCTACGCTTTAGAGAGAGCACTGGGTTCACCGAGACACTTGCAGGTCGAGTCGGCCACGTGTACCTACAAAACCAGGAAATGGTTGTGCCGGGACTTGAACCCGTGTCTCTATCCTCTGTCCTCTTTCATCTCCTTCCAACTTACTGTCTGTATTTAGCCACATTCTTTGACTAAGTGCTCCCTGAAGACCACAAGTATCATTTGTCTGGGCCTGTTGTCGTGAGAAAAGTAAACTTGTTCTTTGCTCACCACCATGTTTGAAGGACATCAGCGTGATCACCGCCGATAGGACGGAGTGTCAAATAAAAAGGAACGCCAATTTCTAGACAGGAGCAGTTGGGTGCGAAGAGTGTATTGTGGGTGACGTGTTTATTTGAGTGTCCAAACTTCCCTCTTTAGGTGGTTATTAGATCTTCACATTCGTGAACATCATAAAACCCACTGATTTCAAAGGCCCAGATGCTTATTATTACAGCAACTCAGTTGTTGAGGTGAGAGAAAATGAGAAGTATGTTGCTGCACCACTAAATCAATGGCTGGGAACGGCTGAAACCAAACAAAAAGAATTCACGGTGGCCAGATAGGGCTATTTTCTTCTGACTGTCCCAGGGGACTCAAACAGAATCCATTTGTTTGATTGTTTGGTTTTCAGTTTCACTCGTGTAGAGTACTTGTCCACACACCTTCGGCTTGTAGTTTGTCTGTGTCCTTGGATCTCAAGTGAGTCTCCTGTAAGTAAGCACGTAGGTGTCTTGAGTTTTCATCCCTTCTTTTAACCCTGTGTCTTTTGTTTGCTGCACTCAGTCCCTGACCTTTTATTCTGATGATTCAGAGCTGTGCACTTACTGCACTTAAAGAAATTTTTTTATCATTAAGCTAAAATCACTTGAAGAACATTATGTTTACTATGCTTCCCCCTTCACCAAGTACCCCTGAAAAACCTCTTCAGTCGCTGTCGATCCGCGTAGTTGGATGCTGTAGACCCCTTCACCATGTCCCTCGCAACAGACCCCGTTACCGTCCCTGTCCATCAGTGAGTAGTAAGATGCTGTATGATCTCTACCAGCCTTCTCTGTGTTGTACAGCACTCCCCTTGCCCCCTCTACCCCAAGCATTATACATGCTAAAACTAATGCCCCCATTCTTTCTCCTCACACTTATCCCTCCCTTCAGACTCACCCTGCCCAGTCCTTTTCCCTTTGGTAACTTTTAGTCAACTCTCGGGTTCTGTGAGTCTGCTGCTGTTTTTTTCCTTCAGTTTTTCTTTGTTGTTATACTCCACACATGAGTGAAAACACTTGGTACTTGTCTTTCTCCGCCTGGCCTATTTCTCTGAACATACTACCGTCAAGCTCCATCCAGGTCATTGCAAATGGTAGTATTTGTTTTCTTCTTAAGGCTGCTTACTGAACTTTTTAAACTTAATTTCATTCTTCCTTTTTGTTTGTAGTTTTGCTATGTTATTCACCATTCAACTCCTGGTTATGAACAATAGCTTTGTGTCAATCGATATGTATCTATACCTATCTATCTAATGATCTGTCTATGTATGTATGTATTTATGTATGTATGTATCTATGTATCTATCTATCTTCCTATCATCTATCTATGATGTCTATCATCTATCAATCTCTGTACCTATCTATCTATCTTTCATCTGTCATCTGTGTACCTATCTATCTATGAATCAATCATCTTTTTCTCTGCCCATCTATCCTTCTGTACAGAACAGTTAACAACATAGCCTATGTCTCTTCCCTACATTATGCTTCCAGAAATCTTGCAAGGAAACTAAGCCATAAGGAGAGCACTGTGTTCACAGATACACTTTCAGGTAGAGTCAGCCGCGTGTGCTTACAAAACCAGTAAATGTAGGTGAAAGGACTTGAACCTGTATCTCTGTCCTCTGTCCTCTTATACTTCCTGCTCGCTTGGTGACTTTATTTAGCCACATTCAGTGAGTAAGTGATCCCTGAAGACCACAAGTATCCTTCGTCTGGTCCGGTTGTCGAAAGAAAAGTGTACTTGGTTCTTTGCACACCACCATGTTTGAGGGACATCGGCGTGATCACTGCTGATAGGTGCAGGGACAAATATAAAGGAACACCTATTTCTGGACAGGAGCAGTTGGGAACAAAGAGTGTGTTGTGAAGTGAAGTGTTTATTTGAGGGTCCAAACTTCCCTCCTTAGGTGGTTATTACTTCTTTACATTCGTGAACATCATAAAAAGCAATGATTTTAAAAGCCCAGACGCATATTATTACAGCAATTCATTTGTTGAGGTGAGAGAAAATGAGAAGGAACTTGCTGCACCACTAAATCTATGCCTGAGCACTGCTGAAATCAAACAAAAAGAATTCACGGTGGCTAGATAGGGCTATTTTCTACTGACTCTCTCTGGGGACTCAAACAGAATTCATTTGTTTGTTTGTTTCTTATTTTCACTAGTATAGGTAATCTGTCCCCGCCCCTTCAGCTTGTAGTTTGTCTGTGTCCTTGGATCTCAAGTGAGTCTCCAGTAAGGGAGCACGTATTAGGTCTTGAGTTTTCATCAGTTCTTCTAACACTGTGTCTTTTGATTGGAGCACTCAAAGCCTGTACTTTTATTCTGATATTTGAGAGCTGTGCTCTTACTGCACTTTGAAATATTTTTTGTTCTCATTAATATACAATCACATGCAGAACATTATGTTTTCCAGTCTACACCCTTCACCAAGTCCCCGGCAAAAGCCAGTTACAGTCGCTGTCCGTCAGCGTGTACTAAGATGCTGTAGAATCACTACATGTCTTCTCTGTGTTATGCAGCCGTACAAATGACCCCCCAAGTTACACACTATACATGCTAATCCTAATGCCCCCATTCTTTTTCCCCGCCCTTATTACTCCCTTCCCACAAACCCTACCCAGTCCCTTTCTTTTTGGTAACTGTTAGTCCACTCTCGGGTTCTGTGAGTCTGCTGCTGCCTTTTCATTCAGTTTTTCTTTGTTATCATACTCCACACATGAGTGAAATCATTTGGTACATGTATTTCTCCTCCTTGAATATTTGACTGAGCATTATACCCTCTAGCTCCATCCACCTTACTGCAAATGATAGGATTTGTTTTCTTCTTAAGGCTGCCTACTGCACTTTTTAAACTGGATTTCATTCTTGTTTTTTGTTTGTAGTTTCGCTATGTGCTTTCACCATTGCTCTCCTGGTTATGAGCAGTAGCTTTGTGTTAATCGATATGTACCTATATCTATCTATCTGTCTGTCTACCTATTTATCAATCAATCAATCAATCATCTTTTTGTCTGCCCATCTGTCCTTGTGTACAGAACAGTTAACCATATATCCTATATCACTTTCCTACACTATGCTTCCAAAAATACTGCAAAGTATCTACGCTTTAGAGAGAGCACTGGGTTCACCGAGACACTTGCAGGTCGAGTCGGCCACGTGTACCTACAAAACCAGGAAATGGATGTGCCGGGACTTGAACCCGTGTCTCTATCCTCTGTCCTCTTTCATCTCCTTCCAACTTACTGTCTGTATTTAGCCACATTTTGTTACTAAGTGCTCCCTGAAGAACACAAGTATCATTCCTCTGGGCCTGTTGTCGTGAGAAAAGTAAACTTGTTCTTTGCTCACCACCATGTTTGAAGGACATCAGCGTGATCACCGCCGATAGGACGGAGTGTCAAATAAAAAGGAACGCCAATTTCTAGACAGGAGCAGTTGGGACCGAAGAGTGTATTGTGGGTGACGTGTTTATTTGAGTGTCCAAACTTCCCTCTTTAGGTGGTTATTAGATCTTCACATTCGTGAACATCATAAAACCCACTGATTTCAAAGGCCCAGATGCTTATTATTACAGCAACTCAGTTGTTGAGGTGAGAGAAAATGAGAAGTATGTTGCTGCACCACTAAATCAATGGCTGGGAACGGCTGAAAACAAACAAAAAGAATTCACGGTGGCCAGATAGGGCTATTTTCTTCTGACTGTCCCAGGGGACTCAAACAGAATCCATTTGTTTGATTGTTTTGTTTTTCAGTTTCACTCGTGTAGAGAACTTGTCCACACACCTTCGGCGTGTAGTTTGTCTGTGTCCTTGGATCTCAAGTGAGTCTCCTGTAAGTAAGCACGTAGGTGTCTTGAGTTTTCATCCCTTCTTTTAACCCTGTGTCTTTTGTTTGCTGCACTCAGTCCCTGACCTTTTATTCTGATGATTCAGAGCTGTGCACTTACTGCACTTAAAGAATTTTTTTTATCATTAAGCTAAAATCACTTGAAGAACATTATGTATACTATGCATCCCCCTTCACCAAGTACCCCTGAAAAACCTCTTCAGTCGCTGTCGATCTGCGTAGTTGGATGCTGTAGACCCCTTCACCATGTCCCTCCCAACAGACCCCGTTACCGTCCCTGTCCATCAGTGAGTAGTAAGATGCTATATGAACTCTACTAGCCTTCTCTGTGTTGTACAGCACTCCCCATGCCCCCTCGACCCCAAGCATTATTCATGCTAAAACTAATGCCCCCATTCTTTCTCCTCAGACTTATCCCTCCCTTCAGACCCACCCTGCCCAGTCCTTTTCCCTTTGGTAACTTTTAGTCAACTCTCGGGTTCTGTGAGTCTGCTGCTGTTTTTTTCCTTCAGTTTTTCTTTGTTGTTATACTCCACACATGAGTGAAGACAGTTGGTACATGTCTTTCTAAGCCTGGGCTATTTCTCTGAACATACTACCGTCTAGCTCCATCCAGGTCATTGCAAATGGTAGTATTTGTTTTCTTCTTAAGGCTGCTTACTGAACTTTTTAAACTTAATTTCATTCTTCCTGTTTGTTTGTAGTTTAGCTATGTTATTCACCATTCAACTCCTGGTTATGAACAATAGCTTTGTGTCAATCGATATGTATCTGTACCTATCTATCTAATGGTCTGTCTGTCTATGTATGTATGTATGTATGTATGTATGTATGTATGTATCTATGTATCTATCTATCTTCCTATCATCTATCTATGATGTCTATCATCTATCAATCTATGTACCTATCTATCTATCTTTCATCTGTCATCTGTGTACCTATCTATCTATGAATCAATCATCTTTTTCTCTGCCCATCTATCCTTCTGTACAGAACAGTTAACAACATAGCCTATGTCTCTTCCCTACATTATGCTTCCAGAAATCTTGCAAGGTAACTAAGCCATAAGGAGAGCACTGTGTTCACCGATACACTTTCAGGTAGAGTCAGCCGCGTGTGCTTACAAAACCAGTAAATGGAGGTGAAAGGACTTGAACCTGTATCTCTGTCCTCTGTCCTCTTATACTTCCTGCTCGCTTGGTGACTTTATTTAGCCACATTCAGTGAGTAAGTGATCCCTGAAGACCACAAGTATCCTTCGTCTGGTCCGGTTGTCGAAAGAAAAACGTACTTGGTTCTTTGCACACCACCATGTTTGAGGGACATCGGCGTGATCACTGCTGATAGGTGCAGGGACAAATATAAAGGAACACCTATTTCTGGACAGGAGCAGTTGGGAACAAAGAGTGTGTTGTGGAGTGAAGTGTTTATTTGAGGGTCCAAACTTCCCTCCTTAGGTGGTTATTACTTCTTTACATTCGTGAACATCATAAAAAGCAATGATTTTAAAAGCCCAGACGCATATTATTACAGCAATTCATTTGTTGAGGTGAGAGGAATTGAGAATTAACTTGCTGCACCACTAAATCTATGCCTGAGCACTGCTGAAATCAAACAAAAAGAATTCACGGTGCCTAGATAGGGCAATTTTCTACTGACTCACTCTGGGGACTCAAAGAGAATTCATTTGTTTGTTTGTTTCTTATTTTCACTAGTATAGGTAATCTGTCCCCGCCCCTTCAGCTTGTAGTTTGTCTGTGTCCTTGGATCTCAAGTGAGTCTCCAGTAAGGGAGCACGTATTAGGTCTTGAGTTTTCATCAGTTCTTCTAACACTGTGTCTTTTGATTGGAGCACTCAAAGCCTGTACTTTTATTCTGATATTTGAGAGCTGTGCTCTTACTGCACTTTGAAATATTTTTTGTACTCATTAATATACAATCACATGCAGAACATTATGTTTTCCAGTCTACACCCTTCACCAAGTCCCCGGCAAAAGCCAGTTACAGTCGCTGTCCGTCAGCGTGTACTAAGATGCTGTAGAATCACTACATGTCTTCTCTGTGTTATGCAGCCGTACAAATGACCCCCCAAGTTACACACTATACATGCTAATCCTAATGCCCCCATTCTTTTTCCCCGCCCTTATTACTCCCTTCCCACAAACCCTACCCAGTCCCTTTCTTTTTGGTAACTGTTAGTCCACTCTCGGGTTCTGTGAGTCTGCTGCTGTCTTTTCATTCAGTTTTTCTTTGTTATCATACTCCACACATGAGTGAAATCATTTGGTACATGTATTTCTCCTCCTTGAATATTTGACTGAGCATTATACCCTCTAGCTCCATCCACCTTATTGCAAATGATAGGATTTGTTTTCTTCTTAAGGCTGCCTAGTGCACTTTTTAAACTGGATTTCATTCTTGTTTTTTGTTTGTAGTTTCGCTATGTGCTTTCACCATTGCTCTCCTGGTTATGAGCAGTAGCTTTGTGTTAATCGATATGTACCTATATCTATCTATCAGTCTGTCTATCTATTTATCAATCAATCAATCAATCATCTTTTTGTCTGCCCATCTGTCCTTGTGTACAGAACAGTTAACCATATATCCTATATCACTTTCCTACACTATGCTTCCAAAAATCCTGCAAAGTATCTACTCTTTAGAGAGAGCACTGGGTTCACCGAGACACTTGCAGGTCGAGTCGGCCGCGTGTACCTACAAAACCAGGAAATGGTTGTGCCGGGACTTGAACCCGTGTCTCTATCCTCTGTCCTCTTTCATCTCCTTCCAACTTACTGTCTGTATTTAGCCACATTTTGTGACTAAGTGCTCCCTGAAGAACACAAGTATCATTCCTCTGGGCCTGTTGTCGTGAGAAAAGTAAACTTGTTCTTTGCTCACCACCATGTTTGAAGGACATCAGCGTGATCACCGCCGATAGGACGGAGTGTCAAATAAAAAGGAACGCCAATTTCTAGACAGGAGCAGTTGGGAGCGAAGAGTGTATTGTGGGTGACGTGTTTATTTGAGTGTCCAAACTTCCCTCTTTAGGTGGTTATTACATCTTCACTTTCGTGAACATCATAAAACCCACTGATTTCAAAGGCCCAGATGCTTATTATTACAGCAACTCAGTTGTTGAGGTGAGAGAAAATGAGAAGTATGTTGCTGCACCACTAAATCAATGGCTGGGAACGGCTGAAACCAAACAAAAAGAATTCACGGTGGCCAGATAGGGCTATTTTCTTCTGACTGTCCCAGGGGACTCAAACAGAATCCATTTGTTTGATTGTTTGGTTTTCAGTTTCACTCGTGTAGAGTACTTGTCCACACACCTTCGGCTTGTAGTTTGTCTGTGTCCTTGGATCTCAAGTGAGTCTCCTGTAAGTAAGCACGTAGGTGTCTTGAGTTTTCATCCCTTCTTTTAACCCTGTGTCTTTTGTTTGCTGCACTCAGTCCCTGACCTTTTATTCTGATGATTCAGAGCTGTGCACTTACTGCACTTAAAGAATTTTTTTTATCATTAAGCTAAAATCACTTGAAGAACATTATGTTTACTATGCTTCCCCCTTCACCAAGTACCCCTGGAAAACCTCTTCAGTCGCTGTCGATCTGCGTAGTTGGATGCTGTAGACCCGTTCACCATGTCCTTCGCAACAGACCCCGTTACCGTCCCTGTCCATCAGTGAGTAGTAAGATGCTATATGATCTCTAATAGCCTTCTCTGTGTTGTACAGCACTCCCCATGCCCCCTCGACCCCAAGCATTATACATGCTAAAACTAATGCCCCCATTCTTTATCCTCACACTTATCCCTCCCTTCAGACCCACCCTGCCCTGTCTTTTCCTTTGGTAACTTTTAGTCAACTCTCGGGTTCTGTGAGTCTGCTGCTGTTTTTTTACTTCAGTTTTTTTTGTTGTTATACTCCACACATGAGTGAAAACACTTGGTACTTGTCTTTCTCCGCCTGGCCTATTTCTCTGAACATACTACCGTCTAGCTCCATCCAGGTCATTGTAAATGGTAGTATTTGTTTTCTTCTTAAGGCTGCTTACTGAACTTTTCAATCTTAATTTCATTCTTCCTTTTTGTTTGTAGTTTAGCTATGTTATTCACCATTCAACTCCTGGTTATGAACAATAGCTTTGTGTCAATCGATATGTATCTGTACCTATCTATCTAATGGTCTCTCTGTCTATGTATGTATGTATGTATGTATGTATGTATGTATGTATGTATCTATGTATCTTTCTACCTTCCTATCATCTATCTATGATGTCTATCATCTATCAATCTATGTACCTATCTATCTATCTCTCATCTGTCATCTGTGTACCTATCTATCTATGAATCAATCATCTTTTTCTCTGCCCATCTATTCTTCTGTACAGAACAGTTAACAACATAGCCTATGTCTCTTCCCTACATTATGCTTACAGAAATCTGGCAAGGTAACTAAGAAATAAGGAGAGCACTGTGTTCACCGATACACTTTCATGTAGAGTCAGCCGCGTGTGCTTACAAAACCAGTAAATGGAGGTGAAAGGACTTGAACCTGTATCTCTGTCCTCTGTCCTCTTATACTTCCTGCTCGCTTGGTGACTTTATTTAGCAACATCCAGTGAGTAAGTGATCCCTGAAGTCCACAAGTATCCTTCGTATGGTCCGGTTGTCGAAAGAAAAGTGTACTTGGTTCTTTGCACACCACCATGTTTGAGGGACATCGGCGTGATCACTGCTGATAGGTGCAGGGACAAATATAAAGGCACACCTATTTATGAACAGGAGCAGTTGGGAACAAAGAGTGTGTTGTGGAGTGAAGTGTTTATTTGAGGGTCCAAACTTCCCTCCTTAGGTGGTTATTACTTCTTTACATTCGTGAACATCATAAAAAGCAATGATTTTAAAAGCCCAGATGCATATTATTACAGCAATTCATTTGTTGAGGTGAGAGGAAATGAGAAGGAACTTGCTGCACCACTAAATCTTTGCCTGAGCACTGCTGAAATCAAACAAAAAGAATTCACGGTGGCTAATAGGGCTATTTTCTACTGACTCTCTCTGGGGACTCAAACAGAATTCATTTGTTTGTTTGTTTCTTATTTTCACTTGTATAGGTAATCTGTCCCCGCCCCTTCAGCTTGTAGTTTGTCTGTGTCCTTGGATCTCAAGTGAGTCTCCAGTAAGGGAGCACGTATTAGGTCTTGAGTTTTCATCAGTTCTTCTAACACTGTGTCTTTTGATTGGAGCACTCAAAGCCTGTACTTTTATTCTGTTATTTGAGAGCTGTGCTCTTACTGCACTTTGAAATATTTTTTGTTCTCATTAATATACAATCACATGCAGAACATTATGTTTTCCAGTCTACACCCTTCACCAAGTGCCCGGCAAAGCCAGTTACAGTCGCTGTCCGTCAGCGTGTACTAAGATGCTGTAGAATCACTACATGTCTTCTCTGTGTTATGCAGCCGTACAAATGACCCTCCAAGTTACACACTATACATGCTAATGCTAATGCCCCCATTCTTTTTCCAAGCCCTTATTACTAACTTCCCACAAACCCTACCCAGTCCCTTTCTTTTTGGTAACTGTTAGTCCACTCTCGGGTTCTGTGAGTCTGCTGCTGTCTTTTCCTTCAGTTTTTCTTTGTTATCATACTCCACACATGAGTGAAATCATTTGGTACATGTATTTCTCCTCCTTGAATATTTGACTGAGCATTATACCCTCTAGCTCCTTCCACCTTATTGCAAATTATAGGATTTGTTTTCTTCTTATGGCTGCCTACTGCACTTTTTAAACTGGGTTTCATTCTTCTTTTTTGTTTGTAGTTTCGCTATGTGCTTTCACCATTGCTCTCCTGGTTATGAGCAGTAGCTTTGTGTTAATCGATATGTACCTATATCTATCTATCTGTCTGTCTATCTATTTATCAATCAATCAATCAATCATCTTTTTGTCTCCCCATCTGTCCTTGTGTACAGAACAGTTAACCATATATCCTATATCACTTTCCTACACTATGCTTCCAAAAATCCTGCAAAGTATCTACGCTTTAGAGAGAGCACTGGGTTCACCGAGACACTTGCAGGTCGAGTCGGCCGCGTGTACCTACAAAACCAGGATATGGTTGTGCCGGGACTTGAACCCGTGTCTCTATCCTCTGTCCTCTTTCATCTCCTTCCAACTTACTGTCTGTATTTAGCCACATTCTTTGACTAAGTGCTCCCTGAAGACCACAAGTATCATTCCTCTGGGCCTGTTGTCGTGAGAAAAGTAAACTTGTTCTTTGCTCACCACCATGTTTGAAGGACATCAGCGTGATCACCGCCGATAGGACGGAGTGTCAAATAAAAAGGAACGCCAATTTCTAGACAGGAGCAGTTGGGAGCGAAGAGGGTATTGTGGGTGACGTGTTTATTTGAGTGTCCAAACTTCCCTCTTTAGGTGGTTATTAGATCTTCACATTCGTGAACATCATAAAACCCACTGATTTCAAAGGCCCAGATGCTTATTATTACAGCAACTCAGTTGTTGAGGTGAGAGAAAATGAGAAGTATGTTGCTGCACCACTAAATCAATGGCTGGGAACGGCTGAAACCAAACAAAAAGAATTCACGGTGGCCAGATAGGGCTATTTTCTTCTGACTGTCCCAGGGGACTCAAACAGAATCCATTTGTTTGATTGTTTGGTTTTCAGTTTCACTCGTGTAGAGTACTTGCTCACACACCTTCGGCTTGTAGTTTGTCTGTGTCCTTGGATCTCAAGTGAGTCTCCTGTAAGTAAGCACGTAGGTGTCTTGAGTTTTCATCCCTTCTTTTAACCCTGTGTCTTTTGTTTGCTGCACTCAGTCCCTGACCTTTTATTCTGATGATTCAGAGCTGTGCACTTACTGCACTTAAAGAATTTTTTTTATCATTAAGCTAAAATCACTTGAAGAACATTATGTTTACTATGCTTCCCCCTTCACCAAGTACCCCTGAAAGACCTCTTCAGTCGCTGTCGATCTGTGTAGTTGGATGCTGTAGACCCCTTCACCATGTCCCTCCCAACAGACCCCGTTACCGTCCCTGTCCATCAGTGAGTAGTAAGATGCTATATGATCTCTACTAGCCTTCTCTGTCTTGTACAGCACTCCCCATGTCCCCACGACTCCAAGCATTATACATGCTAAAACTAATGCCCCCATTCTTTCTCCTCACACTTATCCCTCCCTTCAGACCCACCCTGCCCTGTCCTTTTCCCTTTGGTAACTTTTAGTCAACTCTCGGGTTCTGTGAGTCTGTCTCTGTTTTTTTCCTTCAGTTTTTCTTTGTTGTTATACTCCACACATGAGTGAAAACACTTGGTACTTGTCTTTCTCCGCCTGGCCTATTTCTCTGAACATACTACCGTCTAGCTCCATCCAGGTCATTGTAAATGGTAGTATTTGTTTTCTTCTTAAGGCTGCTTAATGAACTTTTCAATCTTAATTTCATTCTTCCTTTTTGTTTGTAGTTTAGCTATGTTATTCACCATTCAACTCCTGGTTATGAACAATAGCTTTGTGTCAATCGATATGTATCTGTACCTATCTATCTAATGGTCTGTCTGTCTATGTATGTATGTATGTATGTAAGTGTGTATGTATGTATGTATCTATGTATCTATCTTCCTATCATCTATCTATGATGTCTATCATCTATCAATCTATGTACCTATCTATCTATCTCTCATCTGTCATCTGTGTACCTATCTATCTATGAATCAATCATCTTTTTCTCTGCCCATCTATCCTTCTGTACAGAACAGTTAACAACATAGCCTATGTCTCTTCCCTACATTATGCTTCCAGAAATCTTGCAAGGTAACTAAGAAATAAGGAGAGCACTGTGTTGACCGTTACACTTTCATGTAGAGTCAGCCGCGTGTGCTTACCAAACCAGTAAATGGAGGTGAAAGGACTTGAACCTGTATCTCTGTCCTCTGTCCTCTTATACTTCCTGCTCGCTTGGTGACTTTATTTAGCCACATTCAGTGAGTAAGTGATCCCTGAAGTCCACAAGTATCCTTCGTATGATCCGGTTGTCGAAAGAAAAGTGTACTTGGTTCTTTGCACACCACCATGTTTGAGGGACATCGGCGTGATCACTGCTGATAGGTGCAGGGACAAATATAAAGGAACACCTATTTCTGAACAGGAGCAGTTGGGAACAAAGAGTGTGTTGTGGAGTGAAGTGTTTATTTGAGGGTCCAAACTTCCCTCCTTAGGTGGTTATTACTTCTTTACATTCGTGAACATCATAAAAAGCAATGATTTTAAAAGCCCAGATGCATATTATTACAGCAATTCATTTGTTGAGGTGAGAGGAAATGAGAAGGAACTTGCTGCACCACTAAATCTATGCCTGAGCACTGCTGAAATCAAACAAAAAGAATTCACGGTGGCTAATAGGGCTATTTTCTACTGACTCTCTCTGGGGACTCAAACAGAATTCATTTGTTTGTTTGTTTCTTATTTTCACTTGTATAGGTAATCTGTCCCCGCCCCTTCAGCTTGTAGTTTGTCTGTGTCCTTGGATCTCAAGTGAGTCTCCAGTAAGGGAGCACGTATTAGGTCTTGAGTTTTCATCAGTTCTTCTAACACTGTGTCTTTTGATTGGAGCACTCAAAGCCTGTACTGTTATTCTGATATTTGAGAGCTGTGCTCTTACTGCACTTTGAAATATTTTTTGTTCTCATTAATATACAATCACATGCAGAACATTCTGTTTTCCAGTCTACACCCTTCACCAAGTCCCCGGCAAAGCCAGTTACAGTCGCTGTCCGTCAGCGTGTACTAAGATGCTGTAGAATCACTACATGTCTTCTCTGTGTTATGCAGCCGTACAAATGACCCTCCAAGTTACACACTATACATGCTAATGCTAATGCCCCCATTCTTTTTCCAAGCCCTTATTACTAACTTCCCACAAACCCTACCCAGTCCCTTTCTTTTTGGTAACTGTTAGTCCACTCTCGGGTTCTGTGAGTCTTCTGCTGTCTTTTCCTTCAGTTTTTCTTTGTTATCATACTCCACAGATGAGTGAAATCATTTGGTACATGTATTTCTCCTCCTTGAATATTTGACTGAGCATTATACCCTCTAGCTCCATCCACCTTATTGCAAATTATAGGATTTGTTTTCTTCTTATGGCTGCCTACTGCACTTTTTAAACTGGGTTTCATTCTTCTTTTTTGTTTGTAGTTTCGCTATGTGCTTTCACCATTGCTCTCCTGGTTATGAGCAGTAGCTTTGTGTTAATCGATATGTACCTATATCTATCTATCTGTCTGTCTATCTACTTATCAATCAATCAATCATCTTTCTGTCTGCCCATCTGTCCTTGTGTACAGAAAAGTTAACGATATATCCTATATCACTTTCCTACACTATGCTTCAAAAATCCTGCAAAGTATCTAGGCTTTAGAGAGAGCACTGGGTTCAACGAGACACTTGCAGGTCGAGTCGGCCGCGTGTACCTACAAAACCAGGAAATGGTTGTGCCGGGACTTGAACCCGTGTCTCTATCCTCTGTCCTCTTTCATCAACTTCTAACTAACTGTCTGTATTTAGCCACATTCTTTGACTAAGTGATCCCTGAAGACCACAAGTATCATTCCTCTGGGCCTGTTGTCGTGAGAAAAGTAAACTTGTTCTTTGCTCACCACCATGTTTGAAGGACATCAGCGTGATCACCGCCGATAGGACGGAGGGTCAAATAAAAAGGAACACCAATTTCTAGACAGGAGCAGTTGGGAGCTAAGAGTGTATTGTGGGGTGACGTGTTTAATTGAGTGTCCAAACTTCCCTCTTTAGGTGGTTATTAGATCTTCACATTCGTGAACATCATAAAACCCACTGATTTCAAAGGCCCAGATGCTTATTATTACAGCAACTCAGTTGTTGAGGTGAGAGAAAATGAGAAGTATGTTGCTGCACCACTAAATCAATGGCTGGGAACGGCTGAAACCAAACAAAAAGAATTCACGGTGGCCAGATAGGGCTATTTTCTTCTGACTGTCCCATGGGACTCAAACAGAATCCATTTGTTTGATTGTTTTGTTTTTCAGTTTCACTCGTGTAGAGAACTTGTCCACACACCTTCGGCTTGTAGTTTGTCTGTGTCCTTGGATCTCAAGTGAGTCTCCTGTAAGTAAGCACGTAGGTGTCTTGAGTTTTCATCTCTTCTTTTAACCCTGTGTCTTTTGTTTGCTGCACTCAGTCCCTGAACTTTAATTCTGATGATTCAGAGCTGTGCACTTACTGCACTTAAAGAATTTTTTTTATCATTAAGCTAAAATCACTTGAAGAACATTATGTTTACTATGCTTCCCCCTTCACCAAGTACCCCTGGAAAACCTCTTCAGTCGCTGTCGATCTGCGTAGTTGGATGCTGTAGACCCCTTCACCATGTCCCTCGCAACAGACCCCGTTACCGTCCCTGTCCATCAGTGAGTAGTAAGATGCTGTATGATCTCTAATAGCCTTCTCTGTGTTGTACAGCACTCCCAATGCCCCCTCGACCCCAAGCATTATACATGCTAAAACTAATGCCCCCATTCTTTCTCCTCACACTTATCCCTCCCTTCAGACCCACCCTGCCCTGTCCTTTTCCCTTTGGTAACTTTTAGTCAACTCTCGGGTTCTGTGAGTCTGCTGCTGTTTTTTTCCTTCAGTTTTTCTTTGTTGTTATACTCCACACATGAGTGAAAACACTTGGTACTTGTCTTTCTCCGCCTGGCCTATTTCTCTGAACATACTACCGTCTAGCTCCATCCAGGTCATTGCAAATGGTAGTATTTGTTTTCTTCTTAAGGCTGCTTACTGAACTTTTTAAACTTAATTTCATTCTTCCTTTTTGTTTGTAGTTTAGCTATGTTATTCACCATTCAACTCCTGGTTATGAACAATAGCTTTGTGTCAATCGATATGTATCTGTACCTATCTATCTAATGGTCTGTCTGTCTATGTATGTATGTATGTATGTAAGTGTGTATGTATGTATGTATCTATGTATCTATCTATCTACCTATCATCTATCTATGATGTCTATCATCTATCAATCTATGTACCTATCTATCTATCTCTCATCTGTCATCTGTGTACCTATCTATCTATGAATCAATCATCTTTTTCTCTGCCCATCTATCCTTCTGTACAGAACAGTTAACAACGTAGCCTATGTCTCTTCCCTACATTATGCTTCCAGAAATCTTGCAAGGTATCTAAGAAATAAGGAGAGCACTGTGTTCACCGATACACTTTCATGTAGAGTCAGCCGCGTGTGCTTACAAAACCAGTAAATGGAGTTGAAAGGACTTGAACCTGTATCTCTGTCCTCTGTCCTCTTATACTTCCTGCTCGCTTGGTGACTTTATTTAGCCACATTCAGTGAGTAAGTGATCCCTGAAGTCCACAAGTATCCTTCGTATGGTCCGGTTGTCGAAAGAAAAGTGTACTTGGTTCTTTGCACACCACCATGTTTGAGGGACATCGGCGTGATCACTGCTGATAGGTGCAGGGACAAATATAAAGGAACACCTATTTCTGAACAGGAGCAGTTGGGAACAAAGAGTGTGTTGTGGAGTGAAGTGTTTATTTGAGGGTCCAAACTTCCCTCCTTAGGTGGTTATTACTTCTTTACATTCGTGAACATCATAAAAAGCAATGATTTTAAAAGCCCAGATGCATATTATTACAGCAATTCATTTGTTGAGGTGAGAGGAAATGAGAAGGAACTTGCTGCACCACTAAATCTTTGCCTGAGCACTGCTGAAATCAAACAAAAAGAATTCACGGTGGCTAATAGGGCTATTTTCTACTGACTCTCTCTGGGGACTCAAACAGAATTCATTTGTTTGTTTGTTTCTTATTTTCACTTGTATAGGTAATCTGTCCCCGCCCCTTCAGCTTGTAGTTTGTCTGTGTCCTTGGATCTCAAGTGAGTCTCCAGTAAGGGAGCACGTATTACGTCTTGAGTTTTCATCAGTTCTTCTAACACTGTGTCTTTTGATTGGAGCACTCAAAGCCTGTACTTTTATTCTGATATTTGAGAGCTGTGCTCTTACTGCACTTTGAAATATTTTTTGTTCTCATTAATATACAATCACATGCAGAACATTATGTTTTCCAGTCTACACCCTTCACCAAGTCCCCGGCAAAGCCAGTTACAGTCGCTGTCCGTCAGCGTGTACTAAGATGCTGTAGAATCACTACATGTCTTCTCTGTGTTATGCAGCCGTACAAATGACCCTCCAAGTTACACACTATACATGCTAATGCTAATGCCCCCATTCTTTTTCCAAGCCCTTATTACTAACTTCCCACAAACCCTACCCAGTCCCTTTCTTTTTGGTAACTGTTAGTCCACTCTCGGGTTCTGTGAGTCTGCTGCTGTCTTTTCCTTCAGTTTTTCTTTGTTATCATACTCCACACATGAGTGAAATCATTTGGTACATGTATTTCTCCTCCTTGAATATTTGACTGAGCATTATACCCTCTAGCTCCATCCACACTATTGCAAATTATAGGATTTGTTTTCTTCTTATGGCTGCCTACTGCACTTTTTAAACTGGATTTCATTCTTCTTTTTTGTTTGTAGTTTCGCTATGTGCTTTCACCATTGCTCTCCTGGTTATGAGCAGTAGCTTTGTGTTAATCGATATGTACCTATATCTATCTATCTGTCTGTCTATCTATTTATCAATCAATCAATCAATCAATCATCTTTCTGTCTGCCCATCTGTCCTTGTGTACAGAAAAGTTAACGATATATCCTATATCATTTTCCTACACTATGCTTCCAAAAATCCTGCAAAGTATCTAGGCTTTAGAGAGAGCACTGGGTTCAACGAGACACTTGCAGGTCGAGTCGGCCGCGTGTACCTACAAAACCAGGAAATGGTTGTGCCGGGACTTGAACCCGTGTCTCTATCCTCTGTCCTCTTTCATCTCCTTCTAACTAACTGTCTGTATTTAGCCACATTCTTTGACTAAGTGATCCCTGAAGACCACAAGTATCATTCCTCTGGGCCTGTTGTCGTGAGAAAAGTAAACTTGTTCTTTGCTCACCACCATGTTTGAAGGACATCAGCGTGATCACCGCCGATAGGACGGAGGGTCAAATAAAAAGGAACACCAATTTCTAGACAGGAGCAGTTGGGAGCGAAGAGTGTATTGTGGGGTGATGTGTTTAATTGAGTGTCCAAACTTCCCTCTTTAGGTGGTTATTAGATCTTCACATTCGTGAACATCATAAAACCCACTGATTTCAAAGGCCCAGATGCTTATTATTACAGCAACTCAGTTGTTGAGGTGAGAGAAAATGAGAAGTATGTTGCTGCACCACTAAATCAATGGCTGGGAACGGCTGAAACCAAACAAAAAGAATTCACGGTGGCCAGATAGGGCTATTTTCTTCTGACTGTCCCATGGGACTCAAACAGAATCCATTTGTTTGATTGTTTTGTTTTTCAGTTTCACTCGTGTAGAGAACTTGTCCACACACCTTCGGCTTGTAGTTTGTCTGTGTCCTTGGATCTCAAGTGAGTCTCCTGTAAGTAAGCATGTAGGTGTCTTGAGTTTTCATCCCTTCTTTTAACCCTGTGTCTTTTGTTTGCTGCACTCAGTCTCTGACCTTTTATTCTGATGATTCAGAGCTGTGCACTTACTGCACTTAAAGAATTTTTTTTATCATTAAGCTAAAATCACTTGAAGAACATTATGTTTACTATGCTTCCCCCTTCACCAAGTACCCCTGGAAAACCTCTTCAGTCGCTGTCGATCTGCGTAGTTGGATGCTGTAGACCCCTTCACCATGTCCCTCGCAACAGACCCCGTTACCGTCCCTGTCCATCAGTGAGTAGTAAGATGCTATATGATCTCTAATAGCCTTCTCTGTGTTGTACAGCACTCCCAATGCCCCCTCGACCCCAAGCATTATACATGCTGAAACTAATGCCCCCATTCTTTCTCCTCACACTTATCCCTCCCTTCAGACCCACCCTGCCCTGTCCTTTTCCCTTTGGTAACTTTTAGTCAACTCTCGGGTTCTGTGAGTCTGCTGCTGTTTTTTTCCTTCAGTTTTTCTTTGTTGTTATACTCCACACATGAGTGAAAACACTTGGTACTTGTCTTTCTCCGCCTGGCCTATTTCTCTGAACATACTTCCGTCTAGCTCCATCCAGGTCATTGCAAATGGTAGTATTTGTTTTCTTCTTAAGGCTGCTTAGTGAACTTTTTAATCTTAATTTCATTCTTCCTTTTTGTTTGTAGTTTAGCTATGTTATTCACCATTCAACTCCTGGTTATGAACAATAGCTTTGTGTCAATCGATATATATCTGTACCTATCTATCTAATGGTCTGTCTGTCTATGTATGTATGTATGTATGTAAGTGTGTATGTATGTATGTATCTATGTATCTATCTATCTTCCTATCATCTATCTATGATGTCTATCATCTATCAATCTATGTACCTATCTATCTATCTCTCATCTGTCATCTGTGTACCTATCTATCTATGAATCAATCATCTTTTTCTCTGCCCATCTATCCTTCTGTACAGAACAGTTAACAACATAGCCTATGTCTCTTCCCTACATTATGCTTCCAGAAATCTTGCAAGGTAACTAAGAAATAAGGAGAGCACTGTGTTCACCGATACACTTTCATGTAGAGTCAGCCGCATGTGCTTACAAAACCAGTAAATGGAGGTGAAAGGACTTGAACCTGTATCTCTGTCCTCTGTCCTCTTATACTTCCTGCTCGCTTGGTGACTTTATTTAGCCACATTCAGTGAGTAAGTGATCCCTGAAGTCCACAAGTATCCTTCGTATGGTCCGGTTGTCGAAAGAAAAGTGTACTTGGTTCTTTGCACACCACCATGTTTGAGGGACATCGGCGTGATCACTGCTGATAGGTGCAGGGACAAATATAAAGGAACACCTATTTCTGAACAGGAGCAGTTGGGAACAAAGAGTGTGTTGTGGAGTGAAGTGTTTATTTGAGGGTCCAAACTTCCCTCCTTAGGTGGTTATTACTTCTTTACATTCGTGAACATCATAAAAAGCAATGATTTTAAAAGCCCAGACGCATATTATTACAGCAATTCATTTGTTGAGGTGAGAGGAAATGAGAAGGAACTTGCTGCACCACTAAATCTTTGCCTGAGCACTGCTGAAATCAAACAAAAAGAATTCACGGTGGCTAATAGGGCTATTTTCTACTGACTCTCTCTGGGGACTCAAACAGAATTCATTTGTTTGTTTGTTTCTTATTTTCACTTGTATAGGTAATCTGTCCCCGCCCCTTCAGCTTGTAGTTTGTCTGTGTCCTTGGATCTAAAGTGAGTCTCCAGTAAGGGAGCACGTAGGAGGTCTTGAATTTTCATCAGTTCTTCTAACACTGTGTCTTCTGATTGGAGCACTCAAAGCCTGTACTTTTATTCTGATATTTGAGAGCTGTGCTCTTACTGCACTTTGAAATATTTTTTGTTCTCATTAATATACAATCACATGCAGAACATTATGTTTTCCAGTCTACACCCTTCACCAAGTCCCCGGCAAAAGCCAGTTACAGTCGCTGTCCGTCAGCGTGTACTAAGATGCTGTAGAATCACTACATGTCTTCTCTGTGTTATGCAGGCCTACAAATGACCCCGCAAGTTACACACTATACATGCTAATCCTAATGCCCCCATTCTTTTTCCAAGCCCTTATTACTAACTTCCCACAAACCCTACCAAGTCTCTTTCTATTTGGTAACTGTTAGTCCACTCTCGGGTTCTGTGAGTCTGCTGCTGTCTTTTCCTTCAGTTTTTCTTTGTTATCAAACTCCACACATGAGTGAAATCATTTGGTACATGTGTTTCTCCTCCTTGAATATTTGACTGAGCATTATACCCTCTACCTCCATCCACACTATTGCAAATGATAGGATTTGTTTTCTTCTTATGGCTGCCTACTGCACTTTTTAAACTGGATTTCATTCTTCTTTTTTGTTTGTAGTTTCGCTATGTGCTTTCACCATTGCTCTCCTGGTTACGAGCAGTAGCTTTGTGTTAATCGATATGTACCTATATCTATCTATCTGTCTGTCTATCTATTTATCAATCAATCAATCAATCATCTTTTTGTCTGCCCATCTGTCCTTGTGTACAGAACAGTTAACCATATATCCTATATCACTTTCCTACACTATGCTTCCAAAAATCCTGCAAAGTATCTACGCTTTAGAGAGAGCACTGGGTTCACCGAGACACTTGCAGGTCGAGACGGCCACGTGTACCAACAAAACCAGGAAATGGTTGTGCCGGGACTTGAACCCGTGTCTCTTTCCTCTGTCCTCTTTCATCTCCTTCTAACTAACTGTCTGTATTTAGCCACATTCTTTGACTAAGTGATCCCTGAAGACCACAAGTATCATTCCTCTGGGCCTGTTGTCGTGAGAAAAGTAAACTTGTTCTTTGCTCACCACCATGTTTGAAGGACATCAGCGTGATCACCGCCGATAGGACGGAGTGTCAAATAAAAGGAACGCCAATTTCTAGACAGGAGCAGTTGGGAGCGAAGAGTGTATTGTGGGGTGACGTGTTTAATTGAGTGTCCAAACTTCCCGCTTTAGGTGGTTATTAGATCTTCACATTCGTGAACATCATAAAACCCACTGATTTCAAAGGCCCAGATGCTTATTATTACAGCAACTCAGTTGTTGAGGTGAGAGAAAATGAGAAGTATGTTGCTGCACCACTAAATCAATGGCTGGGAACGGCTGAAACCAAACAAAAAGAATTCACGGTGGCCAGATAGGGCTATTTTCTTCTGACTGTCCAAGGGGACTCAAACAGAATCCATTTGTTTGATTGTTTTGTTTTTCAGTTTCACTCGTGTAGAGAACTTGTCCACACACCTTCGGCTTGTAGTTTGTCTGTGTCCTTGGATCTCAAGTGAGTCTCCTGTAAGTAAGCACGTAAGTGTCTTGAGTTTTCACACCCTTCTTTTAACCCTGTGTCTTTTGTTTGCTGCACTCAGTCCCTGACCTTTTATTCTGATGATTCAGAGCTGTGCACTTACTGCAATTAAAGAATTTTTTTTATCATTAAGCTAAAATCACTTGAAGAACATTATGTTTACTATGCTTCCCCCTTCACCAAGTACCCCTGGAAAACTTCTTCAGTCGCTGTCGATCTGCGTAGTTGGATACTGTAGACCCGTTCACCATGTCCTTCGCAACAGACCCCGTTACCGTCCCTGTCCATCAGTGAGTAGTAAGATGCTATATGATCTCTAATAGCCTTCTCTGTGTTGTACAGCACTCCCCATGCCCCCTCGACCCCAAGCATTATACATGCTAAAACTAATGCCCCCATTCTTTATCCTCACACTTATCCCTCCCTTCAGACCCACCCTGCCCTGTCTTTTCCTTTGGTAACTTTTAGTCAACTCTCGTGTTCTGTGAGTCTGCTGCTGTTTTTTTACTTCAGTTTTTCTTTGTTGTTATACTCCACACATGAGTGAAAACACTTGGTACTTGTCTTTCTCCGCCTGGCCTATTTCTCTGAACATACTACCGTCTTGCTCCATCCAGGTCATTGTAAATGGTAGTATTTGTTTTCTTCTTAAGGCTGCTTACTGAACTTTTCAATCTTAATTTCATTCTTCCTTTTTGTTTGTACTTTAGCTATGTTATTCACCATTCAACTCCTGGTTATGAACAATAGCTTTGTGTCAATCGATATGTATCTGTACCTATCTATCTAATGGTCTCTCTGTCTATGTATGTATGTATGTATGTATGTATGTATGTATCTATGTATCTATGTATCTTTCTACCTTCCTATCATCTGTCTATGATGTCTATCATCTATCAATCTATGTACCTATCTATCTATCTCTCATCTGTCATCTGTGTACCTATCTATCTATGAATCAATCATCTTTTTCTCTGCCCATCTATTCTTCTGTACAGAACAGTTAACAACATAGCCTATGTCTCTTCCCTACATTATGCTTCCAGAAATCTTGCAAGGTAACTAAGAAATAAGGAGAGCACTGTGTTCACCGATACACTTTCATGTAGAGTCAGCCGCGTGTGCTTCCAAAACCAGTAAATGGAGGTGAAAGGACTTGAACCTGTATCTCTGTCCTCTGTCCTCTTATACTTCCTGCTCGCTTGGTGACTTTATTTAGCCACATCCAGTGAGTAAGTGATCCCTGAAGTCCACAAGTATCCTTCGTATGGTCCGGTTGTCGAAAGAAAAGTGTACTTGGTTCTTTGCACACCACCATGTTTGAGGGACATCGGCGTGATCACTGCTGATAGGTGCAGGGACAAATATAAAGGAACACCTATTTCTGAACAGGAGCAGTTGGGAACAAAGAGTGTGTTGTGGAGTGAAGTGTTTATTTGAGGGTCCAAACTTCCCTCCTTAGGTGGTTATTACTTCTTTACAATCGTGAACATCATAAAAAGCAATGATTTTAAAAGCCCAGATGCATATTATTACAGCAATTCATTTGTTGAGGTGAGAGGAAATGAGAAGGAACTTGCTGCACCACTAAATCTTTGCCTGAGCACTGCTGAAATCAAACAAAAAGAATTCACGGTGGCTAATAGGGCTATTTTCTACTGACTCTCTCTGGGGACTCAAACAGAATTCATTTGTTTGTTTGTTTCTTATTTTCACTTGTATAGGTAATCTGTCCCCGCCCCTTCAGCTTGTAGTTTGTCTGTGTCCTTGGATCTCAAGTGAGTCTCCAGTAAGGGAGCACGTATTAGGTCTTGAGTTTTCATCAGTTCTTCTAACACTGTGTCTTTTGATTGGAGCACTCAAAGCCTGTACTTTTATTCTGATATTTGAGAGCTGTGCTCTTACTGCACTTTGAAATATTTTTTGTTCTCATTAATATACAATCACATGCAGAACATTATGTTTTCCAGTCTACACCCTTCACCAAGTCCCCGGCAAAGCCAGTTACAGTCGCTGTCCGTCAGCGTGTACTAAGATGCTGTAGAATCACTACATGTCTTCTCTGTGTTATGCAGCCGTACAAATGACCCTCCAAGTTACACACTATACATGCTAATGCTAATGCCCCCATTCTTTTTCCAAGCCCTTATTACTAACTTCCCACAAACCCTACCCAGTCCCTTTCTTTTTGGTAACTGTTAGTCCACTCTCGGGTTCTGTGAGTCTGCTGCTGTCTTTTCCTTCAGTTTTTCTTTGTTATCATACTCCACACATGAGTGAAATCATTTGGTACATGTATTTCTCCTCCTTGAATATTTGACTGAGCATTATACCCTCTAGCTCCATCCACCTTATTGCAAATTATAGGATTTGTTTTCTTCTTATGGCTGCCTACTGCACTTTTTAAACTGGGTTTCATTCTTCTTTTTTGTTTGTAGTTTCGCTATGTGCTTTCACCATTGCTCTCCTGGTTATGAGCAGTAGCTTTGTGTTAATCGATATGTACCTATATCTATCTATCTGTCTGTCTATCTATTTATCAATCAATCAATCAATCATCTTTTTGTCTCCAAATCTGTCCTTGTGTACAGAACAGTTAACCATATATCCTATATCACTTTCCTACACTATGCTTCCAAAAATCCTGCAAAGTATCTACGCTTTAGAGAGAGCACTGTTTTCACCGAGACACTTGCAGGTCGAGTCGGCCGCGTGTACCTACAAAACCAGGATATGGTTGTGCCGGGACTTGAAACCGTGTCTCTATCCTCTGTCCTCTTTCATCTCCTTCCAACTTACTGTCTGTATTTAGCCACATTCTTTGACTAAGTGCTCCCTGAAGACCACAAGTATCATTCCTCTGGGCCTGTTGTCGTGAGAAAAGTAAACTTGTTCTTTGCTCACCACCATGTTTGAAGGACATCTGCGTGATCACCGCCGATAGGACGGAGTGTCAAATAAAAAGGAACGCCAATTTCTAGACAGGAGCAGTTGGGAGCGAAGAGGGTATTGTGGGTGACGTGTTTATTTGAGTGTCCAAACTTCCCTCTTTAGGTGGTTATTAGATCTTCACATTCGTGAACATCATAAAACCCACTGATTTCAAAGGCCCAGATGCTTATTATTACAGCAACTCAGTTGTTGAGGTGAGAGAAAATGAGAAATATGTTGCTGCAACACTAAATCAATGGCTGGGATCAGCTGAAACCAAACAAAAAGAATTCACGGTGGCCAGATAGGGCTATTTTCTTCTGACTGTCCCAGGGTACTCAAACAGAATCCATTTGTTTAATTGTTTGGTTTTCAGTTTCACTCGTGTAGAGTACTTGTTCACACACCTTCGGCTTGTAGTTTGTCTGTGTCCTTGGATCTCAAGTGAGTCTCCTGTAAGTAAGCACGTAGGTGTCTTGAGTTTTCATCCCTTCTTTTAACCCTGTGTCTTTTGTTTGCTGCACTCAGTCCCTGACCTTTTATTCTGATGATTCAGAGCTGTGCACTTACTGCACTTAAAGAATTTTTTTTATCATTAAGCTAAAATCACTTGAAGAACATTATGTTTACTATGCTTCCCCCTTCACCAAGTACCCCTGGAAAACCTCTTCAGTCGCTGTCGATCTGCGTAGTTGGATGCTGTAGACCCGTTCACCATGTCCTTCGCAACAGACCCCGTTACCGTCCCTGTCCATCAGTGAGTAGTAAGATGCTATATGATCTCTAATAGCCTTCTCTGTGTTGTACAGCACTCCCCATGCCCCCTCGACCCCAAGCATTATACATGCTAAAACTAATGCCCCCATTCTTTATCCTCACACTTATCCCTCCCTTCAGACCCACCGTGCCCTGTCTTTTCCTTTGGTAACTTTTAGTCAACTCTCGGGTTCTGTGAGTCTGCTGCTGTTTTTTTACTTCAGTTTTTCTTTGTTGTTATACTCCACACATGAGTGAAAACACTTGGTACTTGTCTTTCTCCGCCTGGCCTATTTCTCTGAACATACTACCGTCTTGCTCCATCCAGGTCATTGTAAATGGTAGTATTTGTTTTCTTCTTAAGGCTGCTTACTGAACTTTTCAATCTTAATTTCATTCTTCCTTTTTGTTTGTAGTTTAGCTATGTTATTCACCATTCAACTCCTGGTTATGAACAATAGCTTTGTGTCAATCGATATGTATCTGTACCTATCTATCTAATGGTCTGTCTGTCTATGTATGTATGTATGTATGTATGTGTGTATGTATGTATGTATGTATCTATTTATCTTCCTATCATCTATCTATGATAACTATCATCTATCAATCTATGTACCTATCTATCTATCTTTCATCTGTCATCTGTGTACCTGTCTATCTATGAATCAATCATCTTTTTCTCTGCCCATCTATCCTTCTGTACAGAATAGTTAACAACATAAATTACGTCTCTTCCATACATTATGCTTCCAGAAATCTTGCAAGGTAACTAAGCCATAAGGAGAGCACTGTGTTCACCGATACACTTTCAGGTAGAGTCAGCCGCGTGTGCTTACAAAACCAGTAAATGGAGGTGAAAGGACTTGAACCTGTATCTCTGTCCTCTGTCCTCTTATACTTCCTGCTCGCTTGGTGACTTTATTTAGCCACATCCAGTGAGTAAGTGATCCCTGAAGTCCACAAGTATCCTTCGTATGGTCCGGTTGTCGAAAGAAACGTGTACTTGGTTCTTTGCACACCACCATGTTTGAGGGACATCGGCGTGATCACTGCTGATAGGTGCAGGGACAAATATAAAGGAACACCTATTTCTGAACAGGAGCAGTTGGGAACAAAGAGTGTGTTGTGGAGTGAAGTGTTTATTTGAGGGTCCAAACTTCCCTCCTTAGGTGGTTATTACTTCTTTACATTCGTGAACATCATAAAAAGCAATGATTTTAAAAGCCCAGATGCATATTATTAAAGCAATTCATTTGTTGAGGTGAGAGGAAATGAGAAGGAACTTGCTGCACCACTAAATCTTTGCCTGAGCACTGCTGAAATCAAACAAAAAGAATTCACGGTGGCTAGATAGGGCTATTTTCTACTGACTCTCTCTGGGGACTCAAACAGAATTCATTTGTTTGTTTGTTTCTTATTTTCACTTGTATAGGTAATCTGTCCCCGCCCCTTCAGCTTGTAGTTTGTCTGTGTCCTTGGATCTCAAGTGAGTCTCCAGTAAGGGAGCACGTATTAGGTCTTGAGTTTTCATCAGTTCTTCTAACACTGTGTCTTTTGTTTGGAGCACTCAAAGCCTGTACTTTTATTCTGATATTTGAGAGCTGTGCTCTTACTGCACTTTGAAATATTTTTTGTTCTCATTAATATACAATCACATGCAGAACATTATGTTTTCCAGTCTACACCCTTCACCAAGTCCCCGGCAAAGCCAGTTACAGTCGCTGTCCGTCAGCGTGTACTAAGATGCTGTAGAATCACTACATGTCCTCTCTGTGTTATGCAGCCGTACAAATGACCCTCCAAGTTACACACTATACATGCTAATGCTAATGCCCCCATTCTTTTTCCAAGCCCTTATTACTAACTTCCCACAAACCCTACCCAGTCCCTTTCTTTTTGGTAACTGTTAGTCCACTCTCGGGTTCTGTGAGTCTGCTGCTGTCTTTTCCTTCAGTTTTTCTTTGTTATCATACTCCACACATGAGTGAAATCATTTGGTACATGTATTTCTCCTCCTTGAATATTTGACTGAGCATTATACCCTCTAGCTCCATCCACCTTATTGCAAATTATAGGATTTGTTTTCTTCTTATGGCTGCCTACTGCACTTTTTAAACTGGGTTTCATTCTTCTTTTTTGTTTGTAGTTTCGCTATGTGCTTTCACCATTGCTCTCCTGGTTATGAGCAGTAGCTTTGTGTTAATCGATATGTACCTATATCTATCTATCTGTCTGTCTATCTATTTATCAATCAATCAATCAATCATCTTTTTGTCTCCCCATCTGTCCTTGTGTACAGAACAGTTAACCATATATCCTATATCACTTTCCTACACTATGCTTCCAAAAATCCTGCAAAGTATCTACGCTTTAGAGAGAGCACTGGGTTCACCGAGACACTTGCAGGTCGAGTCGGCCGCGTGTACCTACAAAACCAGGATATGGTTGTGCCGGGACTTGAACCCGTGTCTCTATCCTCTGTCCTCTTTCATCTCCTTCCAACTTACTGTCTGTATTTAGCCACATTCTTTGACTAAGTGCTCCCTGAAGACCACAAGTATCATTCCTCTGGGCCTGTTGTCGTGAGAAAAGTAAACTTGTTCTTTGCTCACCACCATGTTTGAAGGACATCAGCGTGATCACCGCCGATAGGACGGAGTGTCAAATAAAAAGGAACACCAATTTCTAGACAGGAGCAGTTGGGAGCGAAGAGGGTATTGTGGGTGACGTGTTTATTTGAGTGTCCAAACTTCCCTCTTTAGGTGGTTATTAGATCTTCACATTCGTGAACATCATAAAACCCACTGATTTCAAAGGCCCAGATGCTTATTATTACAGCAACTCAGTTGTTGAGGTGAGAGAAAATGAGAAGTATGTTGCTGCACCACTAAATCAATGGCTGGGAACGGCTGAAACCAAAAAAAAAGAATTCACGGTGGCCAGATAGGGCTATTTTCTTCTGACTGTCCCATGGGACTCAAACAGAATCCATTTGTTTGATTGTTTGGTTTTCAGTTTCACTCGTGTAGAGTACTTGTTCACACACCTTCGGCTTGTAGTTTGTCTGTGTCCTTGGATCTCAAGTGAGTCTCCTGTAAGTAAGCACGTAGGTGTCTTGAGTTTTCATCCCTTCTTTTAACCCTGTGTCTTTTGTTTGCTGCACTCAGTCCCTGACCTTTTATTCTGATGATTCAGAGCTGTGCACTTACTGCACTTAAAGAATTTTTTTTATCATTAAGCTAAAATCACTTGAAGAACATTATGTTTACTACGCTTCCCCCTTCACCAAGTACCCCTGGAAAACCTCTTCAGTCGCTGTCGATCTGTGTAGTTGGATGCTATAGACCCCTTCACCATGTCCCTCCCAACAGACCCCGTTACCGTCCCTGTCCATCAGTGAGTAGTAAGATGCTATATGATCTCTACTAGCCTTCTCTGTCTTGTACAGCACTCCCCATGCCCCCACGACTCCAAGCATTATACATGCTAAAACTAATGCCCCCATTCTTTCTCCTCACACTTATCCCTCCCTTCAGACCCACCCTGCCCTGTCCTTTTCCCTTTAGTAACTTTTAGTCAACTCTCGGGTTCTGTGAGTCTGTCTCTGTTTTTTTCCTTCAGTTTTTCTTTGTTGTTATACTCCACACATGAGTGAAAACACTTGGTACTTGTCTTTCTCCGCCTGGCCTATTTCTCTGAACATACTACCGTCTAGCTCCATCCAGGTCATTGTAAATGGTAGTATTTGTTTTCTTCTTAAGGCTGCTTAATGAACTTTTCAATCTTAATTTTCATTCTTCCTTTTTGTTTGTAGTTTAGCTATGTTATTCACCATTCAACTCCTGGTTATGAACAATAGCTTTGTGTCAATCGATATGTATCTGTACCTATCTATCTAATGGTCTGTCTGTCTATGTATGTATGTATGTATGTATGTGTGTATGTATGTATGTATGTATCTATCTATCTTCCTATCATCTATCTATGATAACTATCATCTATCAATCTATGTACCTATCTATCTATCTTTCATCTGTCATCTGTGTACCTATCTATCTATGAATCAATCATCTTTTTCTCTGCACATCTATCCTTCTGTACAGAACAGTTAACAACATAGCCTACGTCTCTTCCATACATTATGCTTCCAGAAATCTTGCAAGGTAACTAAGCCATAAGGAGAGCACTGTGTTCACCGATACACTTTCAGGTAGAGTCAGCCGCGTGTGCTTACAAAACCAGTAAATGGAGGTGAAAGGACTTGAACCTGTATCTCTCTCCTCTGTCCTCTTATACTTCCTGCTCGCTTGGTGACTTTAATTAGCCACATTCAGTGAGTAAGTGTTCCCTGAAGACCACAAGTTTCCTTCATCTGCTCCGGTTGTCGAAAGAAAAGTGTACTTGGTTCTTTGTACACCACCATGTTTGAGGGACATCGGCGTGATCACTGCTGATAGGTGCAGGGACAAATATAAAGGAACACCTATTTCTGGACAGGAGCAGTTGGGAACATAGAGTGTGTTGTGGAGTGACGTGTTTATATGAGGGTCCAATCTTCCCTCCTTAGGTGGTTATTACTTCTTTACATTCATGAACATCATAAAAAGCAATGATTTTAAAAGCCCAGACGCATATTATTACAGAAATTCATTTGTTGAGGTGAGAGGAAATGAGAAGGATCTTGCTGCACCACTAAATCTATGCCTGAGCACTGCTGAAATCAAACAAAAAGAATTCACGGTGGCTAGATAGGGCTATTTTCTACTGACTCTCTCTGGGGACTCAAACAGAATTCATTTGTTTGTTTGTTTCTTATTTTCACTTGTATAGGTAATCTGTCCCCGCCCCTTCAGCTTGTAGTTTGTCTGTGTCCTTGGATCTCAAGTGAGTCTTCAGTAAGGGAGCACGTATTAGGTCTTGAGTTTTCATCAGTTCTTCTAACACTGTGTCTTTTGATTGGAGCACTCAAAGCCTGTACTTTTATTCTGATATTTGAGAGCTGTGCTCTTACTGCACTTTGAAATATTTTTTGTTCTCATTAATATACAATCACATGCAGAACATTATGTTTTCCAGTCTACACCCTTCACCAAGTCCCCGGCAAAAGCCAGTTACAGTCGCTGTCCGTCAGCGTGTACTAAAATGCTGTAGAATCACTACATGTCTTCTCTGTGTTATGCAACCGTACAAATGACCCCCCAAGTTACACACTATACATGCTAATCCTAATGCCCCCATTCTTTTTCCAAGCCCTTATTACTAACTTCACACAAACCCTACCCAGTCCCTTTCTTTTTGGTAAATGTTAGTCCACTCTCGGGTTCTGTGAGTCTGCTGCTATCTTTTCCTTCAGTTTTTCTTTTTTATCATACTCCACACATGAGTGAAATCATTTGGTACATGTATTTCTCCTCCTTGAATATTTGACTGAGCATTATACCCTCTAGCTAAATCCACACTATTGCAAATTATAAAATTTGTTTTCTTCTTATTGCTGCCTACTGCACTTTTAAACTGGATTTCATTCTTCTTTTTTGTTTGTAGTTTCGCTATGTGCTTTCACCATTGCTCTCCTGGTTATGAGCAGTAGCATTGTGTTAATCGATATGTACCTATATCTATCTATCTGTCTGTATATCTATTTATCAATCAATCAATCAATCATCTTTTTGTCTTCCCATCTGTCCTTGTGTACAGAACAGTTAACCATATATCCTATATCTCTTTCCTACACTATGCTTCCAAAAATCCTGCAAAGTATCTACGCTTTAGAGAGAGCACTGGGTTCAACGAGACACTTGCAGGTCGAGTCGGCAGCGTGTACCTACAAAACCAGGAAATGGTTGTGCCGGGACTTGAACCCGTGTCTCTATCCTCTGTCCTCTTTCATCTCCTTCCAACTTACTGTCTGTATTTAGCCACATTCTTTGACTAAGTGATCCCTGAAGAACACAAGTATCATTCCTCTGGGCCTGTTGTCGTGAGAAAAGTAAACTTGTTCTTTGCTCACCACCATGTTTGAAGGACATCAGCGTGATCACCGCCGATAGGACGGAGGGTCAAATAAAAAGGAACACCAATTTCTAGACAGGAGCAGTTGGGAGCTAAGAGTGTATTGTGGGGTGACGTGTTTAATTGAGTGTCCAAACTTCCCTCTTTAGGTGGTTATTAGATCTTCACATTCGTGAACATCATAAAACCCACTGATTTCAAAGGCCCAGATGCTTATTATTACAGCAACTCAGTTGTTGAGGTGAGAAAAAATGAGAAGTATGTTGCTGCACCACTAAATCAATGGCTGGGAACGGCTGAAACCAAACAAAAAGAATTCACGGTGGCCAGATAGGGCTATTTTCTTCTGACTGTCCCATGGGACTCAAACAGAATCCATTTGTTTGATTGTTTTGTTTTTCAGTTTCACTCGTGTAGAGAACTTGTACACACACCTTCGGCTTGTAGTTTGTCTGTGTCCTTGGATCTCAAGTGAGTCTCCTGTAAGTAAGCACGTAGGTGTCTTGAGTTTTCATCCCTTCTTTTAACCCTGTGTCTTTTGTTTGCTGCACTCAGTCCCTGACCTTTTATTCTGATGATTCAGAGCTGTGCACTTACTGCACTTAAAGAATTTTTTTTATCATTAAGCTAAAATCACTTGAAGAACATTATGTTTACTATGCTTCCCCCTTCACCAAGTACCCCTGGAAAACCTCTTCAGTCGCTGTCGATCTGCGTAGTTGGATGCTGTAGACCCCTTCACCATGTCCCTCGCAACAGACCCCGTTACCGTCCCTGTCCATCAGTGAGTAGTAAGATGCTATATGATCTCTAATAGCCTTCTCTGTGTTGTACAGCACTCCCAATGCCCCCTCGACCACAAGCATTATACATGCTAAAACTAATGCCCCCATTCTTTCTCCTCACACTTATCCCTCCCTTCAGACCCACCCTGCCCTGTCCTTTTCCCTTTGGTAACTTTTAGTCAACTCTCGGGTTCTGTGAGTCTGCTGCTGTTTTTTTCCTTCAGTTTTTCTTTGTTGTTATACTCCACACATGAGTGAAAACACTTGGTACTTGTCTTTCTCCGCCTGGCCTATTTCTCTGAACATACTACCGTCTAGCTCCATCCAGGTCATTGCAAATGGTAGTATTTGTTTTCTTCTTAAGGCTGCTTACTGAACTTTTTAATCTTAATTTCATTCTTCCTTTTTGTTTGTAGTTTAGCTATGTTATTCACCATTCAACTCCTGGTTATGAACAATAGCTTTGTGTCAATCGATATGTATCTGTACCTATCTATCTAATGGTCGCTCTGTCTATGTATGTATGTATGTATGTATGTATGTATGTATCTATGTATGTATCTATCTTCCTATCATCTATCTATGATGTCTATCATCTATCAATCTATGTACCTATCTATCTATCTTTCATCTGTCATCTGTGTACCTATCTATCTATGAATCAATCGTCTTTTTCTCTGCCCATCTATCCTTCTGTACAGAACAGTTAACAACATAGCCTATGTCTCTTCCCTACATTATGCTTCCAGAAATCTTGCAAGGTAACTAAGCCATAAGGAGAGCACTGTGTTCACCGATACACTTTCAGGTAGAGTCAGCCGCGTGTGCTTACAAAACCAGTAAATGGAGGTGAAAGGACTTGAACCTGTATCTCTGTCCTCTGTCCTCTTATACTTCCTGCTCGCTTGGTGACTTTATTTAGCCACATTCAGTGAGTAAGTGATCCCTGAAGACCACAAGTATCCTTCGTCTGGTCCGGTTGTCGAAAGAAAAGTGTACTTGGTTCTTTGCACACCACCATGTTTGAGGGACATCGGCGTGATCACTGCTGATAGGTGCAGGGACAAATATAAAGGAACACCTATTTCTGAACAGGAGCAGTTGGGAACAAAGAGTGTGTTGTGGAGTGAAGTGTTTATTTGAGGGTCCAAACTTCCCTCCTTAGGTGGTTATTACTTCTTTACATTCGTGAACATCATAAAAAGCAATGATTTTAAAAGCCCAGACGCATATTATTACAGCAATTCATTTGTTGAGGTGAGAGGAAATGAGAAGGAACTTGCTGCACCACTAAATCTTTGCCTGAGCACTCTTGAAATCAAACAAAAAGAATTCACGGTGGCTAATAGGGCTATTTTCTACTGACTCTCTCTGGGGACTCAAACAGAATTCATTTGTTTGTTTGTTTCTTATTTTCACTTGTATAGGTAATCTGTCCCCGCCCCTTCACCTTGTAGTTTGTCTGTGTCCTTGGATCTCAAGTGAGTCTCCAGTAAGGGAGCACGTATTAGGTCTTGAGTTTTCATCAGTTCTTCTAACACTGTGTCTTTTGATTGGAGCACTCAAAGCCTGTACTTTTATTCTGTTATTTGAGAGCTGTGCTCTTACTGCACTTTGAAATATTTTTTGTTCTCATTAATATACAATCACATGCAGAACATTATGTTTTCCAGTCTACACCCTTCACCAAGTCCCCGGCAAAGCCAGTTACAGTCGCTGTCCGTCAGCGTGTACTAAGATGCTGTAGAATCACTACATGTCTTCTCTGTGTTATGCAGCCGTACAAATGACCCTCCAAGTTACACACTATACATGCTAATGCTAATGCCCCCATTCTTTTTCCAAGCCCTTATTACTAACTTCCCACAAACCCTACCCAGTCCCTTTCATTTTGGTAACTGTTAGTCCACTCTCGGGTTCTGTGAGTCTGCTGCTGTCTTTTCCTTCAGTTTTTCTTTGTTATCATACTCCACACATGAGTGAAATCATTTGGTACATGTATTTCTCCTCCTTGAATATTTGACTGAGCATTATACCCTCTAGCTCCATCCACACTATTGCAAATTATAGGATTTGTTTTCTTCTTATGGCTGCCTACTGCACTTTTTAAACTGGATTTCATTCTTCTTTTTTGTTTGTAGTTTCGCTATGTGCTTTCACCATTGCTCTCCTGGTTATGAGCAGTAGCTTTGTGTTAATCGATATGTACCTATATCTATCTATCTGTCTGACTATCTATTTATCAATCAATCAATCAATCAATCATCTTTCTGTCTGCCCATCTGTCCTTGTGTACAGAAAAGTTAACCATATATCCTATATCACTTTCCTACACTATGCTTCCAAAAATCCTGCAAAGTATTTAGGCTTTAGAGAGAGCACTGGGTTCAACGAGACACTTGCAGGTCGAGTCGGCCGCGTGTACCTACAAAACCAGGAAATGGTTGTGCCGGGACTTGAACCCGTGTCTCTATCCTCTGTCCTCTTTCATCTCCTTCTAACTAACTGTCTGTATTTAGCCACATTCTTTGACTAAGTGATCCCTGAAGACCACAAGTATCATTCCTCTGGGCCTGTTGTCGTGAGAAAAGTAAACTTGTTCTTTGCTCACCACCATGTTTGAAGGACATCAGCGTGATCACCGCCGATAGGACGGAGGGTCAAATAAAAAGGAACACCAATTTCTAGACAGGAGCAGTTGGGAGCTAAGAGTGTATTGTGGGGTGACGTGTTTAATTGAGTGTCCAAACTTCCCTCTTTAGGTGGTTATTAGATCTTCACATTCGTGAACATCATAAAACCCACTGATTTCAAAGGCCCAGATGCTTATTATTACAGCAACTCAGTTGTTGAGGTGAGAGAAAATGAGAAGTATGTTGCTGCACCACTAAATCAATGGCTGGGAACGGCTGAAACCAAACAAAAAGAATTCACGGTGGCCAGATAGGGCTATTTTCTTCTGACTGTCCCATGGGACTCAAACAGAATCCATTTGTTTGATTGTTTTGTTTTTCAGTTTCACTCGTGTAGAGAACTTGTCCACACACCTTCGGCTTGTAGTTTGTCTGTGTCCTTGGATCTCAAGTGAGTCTCCTGTAAGTAAGCACGTAGGTGTCTTGAGTTTTCATCCCTTCTTTTAACCCTGTGTCTTTTGTTTGCTGCACTCAGTCCCTGACCTTTTATTCTGATGATTCAGAGCTGTGCACTTACTGCACTTAAAGAATTTTTTTTATCATTAAGCTAAAATCACTTGAAGAACATTATGTTTACTATGCTTCCCCCTTCACCAAGTACCCCTGGAAAACCTCTTCAGTCGCTGTCGATCTGCGTAGTTGGATGCTGTAGACCCCTTCACCATGTCCCTCGCAACAGACCCCGTTACCGTCCCTGTCCATCAGTGAGTAGTAAGATGCTATATGATCTCTAATAGCCTTCTCTGTGTTGTACAGCACTCCCCATGCCCCCTCGACCCCAAGCATTATTCATGCTAAAACTAATGCCCCCATTCTTTCTCCTCACACTTATCCCTCCCTTCAGACCCACCCTGCCCTGTCCTTTTCCCTTTGGTAACTTTTAGTCAACTCTCGGGTTCTGTGAGTCTGCTGCTGTTTTTTTCCTTCAGTTTTTCTTTGTTGTTATACTCCACACATGAGTGAAAACACTTGGTACTTGTCTTTCTCCGCCTGGCCTATTTCTCTGAACATACTACCGTCTAGCTCCATCCAGGTCATTGCAAATGGTAGTATTTGTTTTCTTCTTAAGGCTGCTTACTGAACTTTTTAAACTTAATTTCATTCTTCCTTTTTGTTTGTAGTTTAGCTATGTTATTCACCATTCAACTCCTGGTTATGAACAATAGCTTTGTGTCAATCGATATGTATCTGTACCTATCTATCTAATGGTCTGTCTGTCTATGTATGTATGTATGTATGTAAGTGTGTATGTATGTATGTATCTATGTATCTATCTATCTTCCTATCATCTATCTATGATGTCTATCATCTATCAATCTATGTACCTATCTATCTATCTCTCATCTGTCATCTGTGTACCTATCTATCTATGAATCAATCATCTTTTTCTCTGCCCATCTATCCTTCTGTACAGAACAGTTAACAACATAGCCTATGTCTCTTCCCTACATTATGCTTCCAGAAATCTTGCAAGGTAACTAAGAAATAAGGAGAGCACTGTGTTCACCGATACACTTTCATGTAGAGTCAGCCGCGTGTGCTTACAAAACCAGTAAATGGAGGTGAAAGGTCTTGAACCTTTATCTCTGTCCTCTGTCCTCTTATACTTCCTGCTCGCTTGGTGACTTTATTTAGCCACATTCAGTGAGTAAGTGATCCCTGAAGTCCACAAGTATCCTTCGTATGGTCCGGTTGTCGAAAGAAAAGTGTACTTGGTTCTTTGCACACCACCATGTTTGAGGGACATCGGCGTGATCACTGCTGATAGGTGCAGGGTCAAATATAAAGGAACACCTATTTCTGAACAGGAGCATTTGGGAACAAAGAGTGTGTTGTGGAGTGAAGTGTTTATTTGAGGGTCCAAACTTCCCTCCTTAGGTGGTTATTACTTCTTTACAATCGTGAACATCATAAAAAGCAATGATTTTAAAAGCCCAGATGCATATTATTACAGCAATTCATTTGTTGAGGTGAGAGGAAATGAGAAGGAACTTGCTGCACCACTAAATCTTTGCCTGAGCACTGCTGAAATCAAACAAAAAGAATTCACGGTGGCTAATAGGGCTATTTTCTACTGACTCTCTCTGGGGACTCAAACAGAATTCATTTGTTTGTTTGTTTCTTATTTTCACTTGTATAGGTAATCTGTCCCCGCCCCTTCAGCTTGTAGTTTGTCTGTGTCCTTGGATCTCAAGTGAGTCTCCAGTAAGGGAGCACGTATTAGGTCTTGAGTTTTCATCAGTTCTTCTAACACTGTGTCTTTTGATTGGAGCACTCAAAGCCTGTACTTTTATTCTGTTATTTGAGAGCTGTGCTCTTACTGCACTTTGAAATATTTTTTGTTCTCATTAATATACAATCACATGCAGAACATTATGTTTTCCAGTCTACACCCTTCACCAAGTCCCCGGCAAAGCCAGTTACAGTCGCTGTCCGTCAGCGTGTACTAAGATGCTGTAGAATCACTACATGTCTTCTCTGTGTTATGCAGCCCTACAAATGACCCCCCAAGTTACACACTATACATGCTAATCCTAATGCCCCCATTCTTTTTCCAAGCCCTTATTACTAACTTCCCACAAACCCTACCCAGTCCCTTTCTTTTTGGTAACTGTTAGTCCACTCTCGGGTTCTGTGAGTCTGCTGCTGTCTTTTCCTTCAGTTTTTCTTTGTTATCATACCCCACACATGAGTGAAATCATTTGGTACATGTATTTCTCCTCCTTGAATATTTGACTGAGCATTATACCCTCTAGCTCCATCCACACTATTGCAAATTATAGGATTTGTTTTCTTCTTATGGCTGCCTACTGCACTTTTTAAACTGGATTTCATTCTTTTTTGTTTGTAGTTTCGCTATGTGCTTTCACCATTGCTCTCCTGGTTATGAGCAGTAGCTTTGTGTTAATCGATATGTACCTATATCTATCTATCTGTCTGTCTATCTATTTATCAATCAATCAATCAATCAATCATCTTTCTGTCTGCCCATCTGTCCTTGTGTACAGAAAAGTTAACCATATATCCTATATCACTTTCCTACACTATGCTTCCAAAAATCCTGCAAAGTATCTAGGCTTTAGAGAGAGCACTGGGTTCAACGAGACACTTGCAGGTCGAGTCGGCCGCGTGTACCTACAAAACCAGGAAATGGTTGTGCCGGGACTTGAACCCGTGTCTCTATCCTCTGTCCTCTTTCATCTCCTTCTAACTAACTGTCTGTATTTAGCCACATTCTTTGACTAAGTGATCCCTGAAGACCACAAGTATCATTCCTCTGGGCCTGCTGTCGTGAGAAAAGTAAACTTGTTCTTTGCTCACCACCATGTTTGAAGGACATCAGCGTGATCACCGCCGATAGGACGGAGGTTCAAATAAAAAGGAACACCAATTTCTAGACAGGAGCAGTTAGGAGCTAAGAGTGTATTGTGGGGTGACGTGTTTAATTGAGTGTCCAAACTTCCCTCTTTAGGTGGTTATTAGATCTTCACATTCGTGAACATCATAAAACCCACAGATTTCAAAAGCCCAGATGCTTATTATTACAGCAACTCAGTTGTTGAGGTGAGAGAAAATGAGAAGTATGTTGCTGCACCACTAAATCAATGGCTGGGAACGGCTGAAACCAAACAAAAAGAATTCACGGTGGCCAGATAGGGCTATTTTCTTCTGACTATCCCATGGGACACAAACAGAATCCATTTGTTTGTTTGTTTTGTTTTTCAGTTTCACTCGTGTAGAGAACTTGTCCACACACCTTCGGCTTGTAGTTTGTGTCCTTGGATCTCAAGTGAGTCTCCTGTAAGTAAGCACGTAGGTGTCTTGAGTTTTCATCCCTTCTTTTAACCCTGTGTCTTTTGTTTGCTGCACTCAGTCCCTGACCTTTTATTCTGATGATTCAGAGCTGTGCACTTACTGCACTTAAAGAATTTTTTTTATCATTAAGCTAAAATCAGTTGAAGAACATTATGTATACTATGCTTCCCCCTTCACCAAGTACCCCTGGAAAACCTCTTCAGTCGCTGTCGATCTGCGTAGTTGGATGCTGTAGACCCCTTCACCATGTCCCTCGCAACAGACCCCGTTACCGTCCCTGTCCATCAGTGAGTAGTAAGATGCTATATGATCTCTAATAGCCTTCTCTGTGTTGTACAGCACTCCCCATGCCCCCTCGACCCCAAGCATTATTCATGCTAAAACTAATGCCCCCATTCTTTCTCCTCACACTTATCCCTCCCTTCAGACCCACCCTGCCCAGTCCTTTTCCCTTTGGTAACTTTTAGTCAACTCTCGGGTTCTGTGAGTCTGCTGCTGTTTTTTTCCTTCAGTTTTTCTTTGTTGTTATACTCCACACATGACTGAAAACACTTGGTACTTGTCTTTCTCCGCCTGGCCTATTTCTCTGAACATACTACCGTCTAGCTCCATCCAGGTCATTGCAAATGGTAGTATTTGTTTTCTTCTTAAGGCTGCTTACTGAACTTTTTAAACTTAATTTCATTCTTCCTGTTTGTTTGTAGTTTAGCTATGTTATTCACCATTCAACTCCTGGTTATGAACAATAGCTTTGTGTCAATCGATATGTATCTGTACCTATCTATCTAATGGTCTGTCTGTCTATGTATGTATGTATGTATGTATGTGTGTTTGTATGTATGTATCTATGTATCTATCTATCTTCCTATCATCTATCTATGATGTCTATCATCTATCAATCTATGTACCTATCTATCTATCTTTCATCTGTCATCTGTGTACCTATCTATCTATGAATCAATCATCTTTTTTCTGCCCATCTATCCTTCTGTACAGAACAGTTAACAACATAGCCTATGTCTCTTCCCTACATTATGCTTCCAGAAATCTTGCAAGGTAACTAAGCCATAAGGAGAGCACTGTGTTCACCGATACACTTTCAGGTAGAGTCAGCCGCGTGTGCTTACAAAACCAGTAAATGGAGGTGAAAGGACTTGAACCTGTATCTCTGTCCTCTGTCCTCTTATACTTCCTGCTCTCTCGGTGACTTTATTTAGCCACATTCAGTGAGTAAGAGATCCATGAGGACCACAACAATCCTTCGTCTGGTCCGGTTGTTGAAAGAAAAGTGTACTTGGTCCTTTGCACACCACCATGTTTGAGGGACATCGGCGTGATCACTGCTGATAGGTGCAGGGACAAATATAAAGGAACACCTATTTCTGGACAGGAGCAGTTGGGAACAAAGAGTGTGTTGTGGAGTGAAGTGTTTATTTGAGGGTCCAAACTTCCCTCTTAGGTGGTTATTACTTCTTTACATTCGTGAACATCATAAAAAGCAATGATTTTAAAAGCCCAGACGCATATTATTACAGCAATTCATTTGTTGAGGTGAGAGAAAATGAGAGGGAACTTGCTGCACCACTAAATCTATGCCTGAGCACTGCTGAAATCAAACAAAAAGAATTCACGGTGGCTAGATAGGGCTATTTTCTACTGACTCTCTCTGGGGACTCAAACAGAATTCATTTGTTTGTTTGTTTCTTATTTTCACTAGTATAGGTAATCTGTCCCCGCCCCTTCAGCTTGTAGTTTGTCTGTGTCCTTGGATCTCAAGTGAGTCTCCAGTAAGGGAGCACGTAGGAGGTCATGAATTTTCATCAGTTCTTCTAACAGTGTGACTTCTGATTGGAGCACTCAAAGCCTGTACTTTTATTCTGATATTTGAGAGCTGTGCTCTTACTGAACTTTGAAATATTTTTTGTTCTCATTAATATACAATCACATGCAGAACATTATGTTTTCCAGTCTACACCCTTCACCAAGTCCCCGGCAAAAGCCAGTTACAGTCGCTGTCCGTCAGCGTGTACTAAGATGCTGTAGAATCACTACATGTCTTCTCTGTGTTATGCAGCCCTACAAATGACCCCACAAGTTACACACTATACATGCTAATGCTAATGCCCCCATTCTTTTTCCAAGCCCTTATTACTAACTTCCCACAAACCCTACCCAGTCCCTTTCTTTTTGGTAACTGTTAGTCCACTCTCGGGTTCTGTGAGTCAGCTGCTGTCTTTTCCTTCTGTTTTACTTTGTTATCAAACTCCACACATGAGTGAAATCATTTGGTACATGTGTTTCTCCTCCTTGAATATTTGACTGAGCATTATACTCTCTACCTCCATCCACATTATTGCAAATGATAGAATTTGTTTTCTTCTTATGGCTGCCTACTGCACTTTTTAAACTGGATTTCATTCTTCTTTTTTGTTTGTAGTTTCGCTATGTGATTTCACCATTGCTCTCCTGGTTATGAGCAGTAGCATTATGTTAATCGATATGTACCTATATCTATCTATCTGTCTGTCTATCTATTTATCAATCAATCAATCAATCATCTTTCTGTCTGCCCATCTGTCCTTGTGTACAGAAAAGTTAACCATATATCCTATATCACTTTCCTACACTATGCTTCCAAAAATCCTGCAAAGTATCTAGGCTTTAGAGAGAGCACTGGGTTCAACGAGACACTTGCAGGTCGAGTCGGCCGCGTGTACCTACAAAACCAGGAAATGGTTGTGCCGGGACTTGAACCCGTGTCTCTATCCTCTGTCCTCTTTCATCTCCTTCTAACTAACTGTCTGTATTTAGCCACATTCTTTGACTAAGTGATCCCTGAAGACCACAAGTATCATTCCTCTGGGCCTGTTGTCGTGAGAAAAGTAAACTTGTTCTTTGCTCACCACCATGTTTGAAGGACATCAGCGTGATCACCGCCGATAGGACGGATGGTCAAATAAAAAGGAACGCCAATTTCTAGACAGGAGCAGTTGGGAGCGAAGAGTGTATTGTGGGGTGACGTGTTTATTTGAGTGTCCAAACTTCCCTCTTTAGGTGGTTATTAGATCTTCACATTCGTGAACATCATAAAACCCACTGATTTCAAAGGCCCAGATGCTTATTATTACAGCAACTCAGTTGTTGAGGTGAGAGAAAATGAGAAGTATGTTGCTGCACCACTAAATCAATGGCTGGGAACGGCTGAAACCAAACAAAAAGAATTCACGGTGGCCAGATAGGGCTATTTTCTTCTGACTGTCCCATGGGACTCAAACAGAATCCATTTGTTTGATTGTTTTGTTTTTCAGTTTCACTCGTGTAGAGAACTTGTCCACACACCTTCGGCTTGTAGTTTGTCTGTGTCCTTGGATCTCAAGTGAGTCTCCTGTAAGTAAGCACGTAGGTGTCTTGAGTTTTCATCTCTTCTTTTAACCCTGTGTCTTTTGTTTGCTGCACTCAGTCCCTGACCTTTTATTCTGATGATTCAGAGCTGTGCACTTACTGCACTTAAAGAATTTTTTTTATCATTAAGCTAAAATCACTTGAAGAACATTATGTTTACTATGCTTCCCCCTTCACCAAGTACCCCTGGAAAACCTCTTCAGTCGCTGTCGATCTGCGTAGTTGGATGCTGTAGACCCCTTCACCATGTCCCTCGCAACAGACCCCGTTACCGTCCCTGTCCATCAGTGAGTAGTAAGATGCTGTATGATCTCTAATAGCCTTCTCTGTGTTGTACAGCACTCCCAATGCCCCCTCGACCCCAAGCATTATACATGCTAAAACTAATGCCCCCATTCTTTCTCCTCACACTTATCCCTCCCTTCAGACCCACCCTGCCCTGTCCTTTTCCCTTTGGTAACTTTTAGTCAACTCTCGGGTTCTGTGAGTCTGCTGCTGTTTTTTTCCTTCAGTTTTTCTTTGTTGTCATACTCCACACATGAGTGAAAACACTTGGTACTTGTCTTTCTCCGCCTGGCCTATTTCTCTGAACATACTACCGTCTAGCTCCATCCAGGTCATTGCAAATGGTAGTATTTGTTTTCTTCTTAAGGCTGCTTACTGAACTTTTTAAACTTAATTTCATTCTTCCTTTTTGTTTGTAGTTTAGCTATGTTATTCACCATTCAACTCCTGGTTATGAACAATAGCTTTGTGTCAATCGATATGTATCTGTACCTATCTATCTAATGGTCTGTCTGTCTATGTATGTATGTATGTATGTAAGTGTGTATGTATGTATGTATCTATGTATCTATCTATCTACCTATCATCTATCTATGATGTCTATCATCTATCAATCTATGTACCTATCTATCTATCTCTCATCTGTCATCTGTGTACCTATCTATCTATGAATCAATCATCTTTTTCTCTGCCCATCTATCCTTCTGTACAGAACAGTTAACAACATAGCCTATGTCTCTTCCCTACATTATGCTTCCAGAAATCTTGCAAGGTAACTAAGAAATAAGGAGAGCACTGTGTTCACCGATACACTTTCATTTAGAGTCAGCCGCGTGTGCTTACAAAACCAGTAAATGGAGGTGAAAGGACTTGAACCTGTATCTCTGTCCTCTGTCCTCTTATACTTCCTGCTCGCTTGGTGACTTTATTTAGCCACATTCAGTGAGTAAGTGATCCCTGAAGTCCACAAGTATCCTTCGTCTGGTCCGGTTGTCGAAAGAAAAGTGTACTTGGTTCTTTGCACACCACCATGTTTGAGGGACATCGGCGTGATCACTGCTGATAGGTGCAGGGACAAATATAAAGGAACACCTATTTCTGAACAGGAGCAGTTGGGAACAAAGAGTGTATTGTGGAGTGAAGTGTTTATTTGAGGGTCCAAACTTCCCTCCTTAGGTGGTTATTCTTTACATTCGTGAACATCATAAAAAGCAATGATTTTAAAAGCCCAGATGCATATTATTACAGCAATTCATTTGTTGAGGTGAGAGGAAATGAGAAGGAACTTGCTGCACCACTAAATCTTTGCCTGAGCACTGCTGAAATCAAACAAAAAGAATTCACGGTGGCTAATAGGGCTATTTTCTACTGACTCTCTCTGGGGACTCAAACAGAATTCATTTGTTTGTTTGTTTCTTATTTTCACTTGTATAGGTAATCTGTCCCCGCCCCTTCAGCTTGTAGTTTGTCTGTCTCCTTGGATCTCAAGTGAGTCTCCAGTAAGGGAGCACGTATTAGGTCTTGAGTTTTCATCAGTTCTTCTAACACTGTGTCTTTTGATTGGAGCACTCAAAGCCTGTACTTTTATTCTGATATTTGAGAGCTGTGCTCTTACTGCACTTTGAAATATTTTTTGTTCTCATTAATATACAATCACATGCAGAACATTATGTTTTCCAGTCTACACCCTTCACCAAGTCCCCGGCAAAAGCCAGTTACAGTCGCTGTCCGTCAGCGTGTACTAAGATGCTGTAGAATCACTACATGTCTTCTCTGTGTTATGCAGCCGTACAAATGACCCCCCAAGTTACACACTATACATGCTAATCCTAATGCCCCCATACTTTTTCCCCGCCCTTATTACTCCCTTCCCACAAACCCTACCCAGTCCCTTTCTTTTTGGTAACTGTTAGTCCACTCTCGGGTTCTGTGAGTCTGCTGCTGTCTTTTCATTCAGTTTTTCTTTGTTATCATACTCCACACATGAGTGAAATCATTTGGTACATGTATTTCTCCTCCTTGAATATTTGACTGAGCATTATACCCTCTATCTCCATCCACCTTATTGCAAATGATAGGATTTGTTTTCTTCTTATGGCTGCCTACTGCACTTTTTAAACTGGATTTCATTCTTCTTTTTTGTTTGTAGTTTCGCTATGTGCTTTCACCATTGCTCTCCTGGTTATGAGCAGTAGCTTTGTGTTAATCGATATGTACCTATATCTATCTATCTGTCTGTCTATCTATTTATCAATCAATCAATTAATCAATCATCTTTCTGTCTGCCCATCTGTCCTTGTGTACAGAAAAGTTAACGATATATCCTATATCACTTTCCTACACTATGCTTCCAAAATTCCTGCAAAGTATCTAGGCTTTAGAGAGAGCACTGGGTTCAACGAGACACTTGCAGGTCGAGTCGGCCGCGTGTACCTACAAAACCAGGAAATGGTGGTGCCGGGACTTGAACCCGTGTCTCTATCCTCTGTCCTCTTTCATCTCCTTCTAACTAACTGTCTGTATTTAGCCACATTCTTTGACTAAGTGATCCCTGAAGACCACAAGTATCATTCCTCTGGGCCTGTTGTCGTGAGAAAAGTAAACTTGTTCTTTGCTCACCACCATGTTTGAAGGACATCAGCGTGATCACCGCCGATAGGACGGAGGGTCAAATAAAAAGGAACACCAATTTCTAGACAGGAGCAGTTGGGAGCTAAGAGTGTATTGTGGGGTGACGTGTTTAATTGAGTGTCCAAACTTCCCTCTTTAGGTGGTTATTAGATCTTCACATTCGTGAACATCATAAAACCCACTGATTTCAAAGGCCCAGATGCTTATTATTACAGCAACTCAGTTGTTGAGGTGAGAGAAAATGAGAAGTATGTTGCTGCACCACTAAATCAATGGCTGGGAACGGCTGAAACCAAACAAAAAGAATTCACGGTGGCCAGATAGGGCTATTTTCTTCTGACTGTCCCATGGGACTCAAACAGAATCCATTTGTTTGATTGTTTTGTTTTTCAGTTTCACTCGTGTAGAGAACTTGTCCACACACCTTCGGCTTGTAGTTTGTCTGTGTCCTTGGATCTCAAGTGAGTCTCCTGTAAGTAAGCACGTAGGTGTCTTGAGTTTTCATCTCTTCTTTTAACCCTGTGTCTTTTGTTTGCTGCACTCAGTCCCTGACCTTTTATTCTGATGATTCAGAGCTGTGCACTTACTGCACTTAAAGAATTTTTTTTATCATTAAGCTAAAATCACTTGAAGAACATTATGTTTACTATGCTTCCCCCTTCACCAAGTACCCCTGGAAAACCTCTTCAGTCGCTGTCGATCTGCGTAGTTGGATGCTGTAGACCCCGTTACCGTCCCTGTCCATCAGTGAGTAGTAAGATGCTGTATGATCTCTAATAGCCTTCTCTGTGTTGTACAGCACTCCCAATGCCCCCTCGACCCCAAGCATTATACATGCTAAAACTAATGCCCCCATTCTTTCTCCTCACACTTATCCCTCCCTTCAGACCCACCCTGCCCTGTCCTTTTCCCTTTGGTAACTTTTAGTCAACTCTCGGGTTCTGTGAGTCTGCTGCTGTTTTTTTCCTTCAGTTTTTCTTTGTTGTTATACTCCACACATGAGTGAAAACACTTGGTACTTGTCTTTCTCCGCCTGGCCTATTTCTCTGAACATACTACCGTCTAGCTCCATCCAGGTCATTGCAAATGGTAGTATTTGTTTTCTTCTTAAGGCTGCTTACTGAACTTTTTAAACTTAATTTCATTCTTCCTTTTTGTTTGTAGTTTAGCTATGTTATTCACCATTCAACTCCTGGTTATGAACAATAGCTTTGTGTCAATCGATATGTATCTGTACCTATCTATCTAATGGTCTGTCTGTCTATGTATGTATGTATGTATGTAAGTGTGTATGTATGTATGTATCTATGTATCTATCTATCTACCTATCATCTATCTATGATGTCTATCATCTATCAATCTATGTACCTATCTATCTATCTCTCATCTGTCATCTGTGTACCTATCTATCTATGAATCAATCATCTTTTTCTCTGCCCATCTATCCTTCTGTACAGAACAGTTAACAACATAGCCTATGTCTCTTCCCTACATTATGCTTCCAGAAATCTTGCAAGGTAACTAAGAAATAAGGAGAGCACTGTGTTCACCGATACACTTTCATTTAGAGTCAGCCGCGTGTGCTTACAAAACCAGTAAATGGAGGTGAAAGGACTTGAACCTGTATCTCTGTCCTCTGTCCTCTTATACTTCCTGCTCGCTTGGTGACTTTATTTAGCCACATTCAGTGAGTAAGTGATCCCTGAAGTCCACAAGTATCCTTCGTCTGGTCCGGTTGTCGAAAGAAAAGTGTACTTGGTTCTTTGCACACCACCATGTTTGAGGGACATCGGCGTGATCACTGCTGATAGGTGCAGGGACAAATATAAAGGAACACCTATTTCTGAACAGGAGCAGTTGGGAACAAAGAGTGTGTTGTGGAGTGAAGTGTTTATTTGAGGGTCCAAACTTCCCTCCTTAGGTGGTTATTCTTTACATTCGTGAACATCATAAAAAGCAATGATTTTAAAAGCCCAGATGCATATTATTACAGCAATTCATTTGTTGAGGTGAGAGGAAATGAGAAGGAACTTGCTGCACCACTAAATCTTTGCCTGAGCACTGCTGAAATCAAACAAAAAGAATTCACGGTGGCTAATAGGGCTATTTTCTACTGACTCTCTCTGGGGACTCAAACAGAATTCATTTGTTTGTTTGTTTCTTATTTTCACTTGTATAGGTAATCTGTCCCCGCCCCTTCAGCTTGTAGTTTGTCTGTGTCCTTGGATCTCAAGTGAGTCTCCAGTAAGGGAGCACGTATTAGGTCTTGAGTTTTCATCAGTTCTTCTAACACTGTGTCTTTTGATTGGAGCACTCAAAGCCTGTACTTTTATTCTGATATTTGAGAGCTGTGCTCTTACTGCACTTTGAAATATTTTTTGTTCTCATTAATATACAATCACATGCAGAACATTATGTTTTCCAGTCTACACCCTTCACCAAGTCCCCGGCAAAGCCAGTTACAGTCGCTGTCCGTCAGCGTGTACTAAGATGCTGTAGAATCACTACATGTCTTCTCTGTGTTATGCAGCCGTACAAATGACCCTCCAAGTTACACACTATACATGCTAATGCTAATGCCACCATTCTTTTTCCAAGCCCTTATTACTAACTTCCCACAAACCCTACCCAGTCCCTTTCTTTTTGGTAACTGTTAGTCCACTCTCGGGTTCTGTGAGTCTGCTGCTGTCTTTTCCTTCAGTTTTTCTTTGTTATCATACTCCACAGATGAGTGAAATCATTTGGTACATGTATTTCTCCTCCTTGAATATTTAACTGAGCATTATACCCTCTAGCTCCATCCACCTTATTGCAAATTATAGGATTTGTTTTCTTCTTATGGCTGCCTACTGCACTTTTTAAACTGGATTTCATTCTTCTTTTTTGTTTGTAGTTTCGCTATGTGCTTTCACCATTGCTCTCCTGGTTATGAGCAGTAGCTTTGTGTTAATCGATATGTACCTATATCTATCTATCTGTCTGTCTATCTATTTATCAATCAATCAATTAATCAATCATCTTTCTGTCTGCCCATCTGTCCTTGTGTACAGAAAAGTTAACGATATATCCTATATCACTTTCCTACACTATGCTTCCAAAAATCCTGCAAAGTATCTAGGCTTTAGAGAGAGCACTGGGTTCAACGAGACACTTGCAGGTCGAGTCGGCCGCGTGTACCTACAAAACCAGGAAATGGTGTTGCCGGGACTTGAACCCGTGTCTCTATCCTCTGTCCTCTTTCATCTCCTTCTAACTAACTGTCTGTATTTAGCCACATTCTTTGACTAAGTGATCCCTGAAGACCACAAGTATCATTCCTCTGGGCCTGTTGTCGTGAGAAAAGTAAACTTGTTCTTTGCTCACCACCATGTTTGAAGGACATCAGCGTGATCACCGCCGATAGGACGGAGGGTCAAATAAAAAGGAACACCAATTTCTAGACAGGAGCAGTTGGGAGCTAAGAGTGTATTGTGGGGTGACGTGTTTAATTGAGTGTCCAAACTTCCCTCTTTAGGTGGTTATTAGATCTTCACATTCGTGAACATCATAAAACCCACTGATTTCAAAGGCCCAGATGCTTATTATTACAGCAACTCAGTTGTTGAGGTGAGAGAAAATGAGAAGTATGTTGCTGCACCACTAAATCAATGGCTGGGAACGGCTGAAACCAAACAAAAAGAATTCACGGTGGCCAGATAGGGCTATTTTCTTCTGACTGTCCCAGGGGACTCAAACAGAATCCATTTGTTTGATTGTTTTGTTTTTCAGTTTCACTCGTGTAGAGAACTTGTCCACACACCTTCGGCTTGTAGTTTGTCTGTGTCCTTGGATCTCAAGTGAGTCTCCTGTAAGTAAGCACGTAGGTGTCTTGAGTTTTCATCTCTTCTTTTAACCCTGTGTCTTTTGTTTGCTGCACTCAGTCCCTGACCTTTTATTCTGATGATTCAGAGCTGTGCACTTACTGCACTTAAAGAATTTTTTTTATCATTAAGCTAAAATCACTTGAAGAACATTATGTTTACTATGCTTCCCCCTTCACCAAGTACCCCTGGAAAACCTCTTCAGTCGCTGTCGATCTGCGTAGTTGGATGCTGTAGACCCCGTTACCGTCCCTGTCCATCAGTGAGTAGTAAGATGCTGTATGATCTCTAATAGCCTTCTCTGTGTTGTACAGCACTCCCAATGCCCCCTCGACCCCAAGCCTTATACATGCTAAAACTAATGCCCCCATTCTTTCTCCTCACACTTATCCCTCCCTTCAGACCCACCCTGCCCTGTCCTTTTCCCTTTGGTAAATTTTAGTCAACTCTCGGGTTCTGTGAGTCTGCTGCTGTTTTTTTCCTTCAGTTTTTCTTTGTTGTTATACTCCACACATGAGTGAAAACACTTGGTACTTGTCTTTCTCCGCCTGGCCTATTTCTCTGAACATACTACCGTCTAGCTCCATCCAGGTCATTGCAAATGGTAGTATTTGTTTTCTTCTTAAGGCTGCTTACTGAACTTTTTAAACTTAATTTCATTCTTCCTTTTTGTTTGTAGTTTAGCTATGTTATTCACCATTCAACTCCTGGTTATGAACAATAGCTTTGTGTCAATCGATATGTATCTGTACCTATCTATCTAATGGTCTGTCTGTCTATGTATGTATGTATGTATGTAAGTGTGTATGTATGTATGTATCTATGTATCTATCTATCTTCCTATCATCTATCTATGATGTCTATCATCTATCAATCTATGTACCTATCTATCTATCTCTCATCTGTCATCTGTGTAGCTATCTATCTATGAATCAATCATCTTTTTCTCTGCCCATCTATCCTTCTGTACAGAACAGTTAACAACATAGCCTATGTCTCTTCCCTACATTATGCTTCCAGAAATCTTGCAAGGTAACTAAGAAATAAGGAGAGCACTGTGTTCACCGATACACTTTCATGTAGAGTCAGCCGCGTGTGCTTACAAAACCAGTAAATGGAGGTGAAAGGACTTGAACCTGTATCTCTGTCCTCTGTCCTCTTATACTTCCTGCTCGCTTGGTGACTTTATTTAGCCACATTCAGTGAGTAAGTGATCCCTGAAGTCCACAAGTATCCTTCGTATGGTCCGGTTGTCGAAAGAAAAGTGTACTTGGTTCTTTGCACACCACCATGTTTGAGGGACATCGGCGTGATCACTGCTGATAGGTGCAGGGACAAATATAAAGGAACACCTATTTCTGGACAGGAGCAGTTGGGAACAAAGAGTGTGTTGTGGAGTGAAGTGTTTATTTGAGGGTCCAAACTTCCCTCCTTAGGTGGTTATTACTTCTTTACATTCGTGAACATCATAAAAAGCAATGATTTTAAAAGCCCAGATGCATATTATTACAGCAATTCATTTGTTGAGGTGAGAGGAAATGAGAAGGAACTTGCTGCACCACTAAATCTTTGCCTGAGCACTGCTGAAATCAAACAAAAAGAATTCACGGTGGCTAATAGGGCTATTTTCTACTGACTCTCTCTGGGGACTCAAACAGAATTCATTTGTTTGTTTGTTTCTTATTTTCACTTGTATAGGTAATCTGTCCCCGCCCCTTCAGCTTGTAGTTTGTCTGTGTCCTTGGATCTCAAGTGAGTCTCCAGTAAGGGAGCACGTATTAGGTCTTGAGTTTTCATCAGTTCTTCTAACACTGTGTCTTTTGATTGGAGCACTCAAAGCCTGTACTTTTATTCTGATATTTGAGAGCTGTGCTCTTACTGCACTTTGAAATATTTTTTGTTCTCATTAATATACAAACACATGCAGAACATTATGTTTTCCAGTCTACACCCTTCACCAAGTCCCCGGCAAAGCCAGTTACAGTCGCTGTCCGTCAGCGTGTACTAAGATGCTGTAGAATCACTACATGTCTTCTCTGTGTTATGCAGCCGTACAAATGACCCTCCAAGTTACACACTATACATGCTAATGCTAATGCCCCCATTCTTTTTCCAAGCCCTTATTACTAACTTCCCACAAACCCTACCAAGTCTCTTTCTTTTTGGTAACTGTTAGTCCACTCTCGGGTTCTGTGAGTCTGCTGCTGTCTTTTCCTTCTGTTTTACTTTGTTATCAAACTCCACACATGAGTGAAATCATTTGGTACATGTGTTTCTCCTCCTTGAATATTTGACTGAGCATTATACTCTCTACCTCCATCCACATTATTGCAAATGATAGAATTTGTTTTCTTCTTATGGCTGCCTACTGCACTTTTTAAACTGGATTTCATTCTTCGTTTTTGTTTGTAGTTTCGCTATGTGATTTCACCATTGCTCTCCTGGTTATGAGCAGTAGCATTGTGTTAATCGATATGTACCTATATCTATCTATCTGTCTGTCTATCTATTTATCAATCAATCAATCAATCATCTTTCTGTCTGCCCATCTGTCCTTGTGTACAGAAAAGTTAACCATATATCCTATATCACTTTCCTACACTATGCTTCCAAAAATCCTGCAAAGTATCTAGGCTTTAGAGAGAGCACTGGGTTCAACGAGACACTTGCAGGTCGAGTCGGCCGCGTGTACCTACAAAACCAGGAAATGGTTGTGCCGGGACTTGAACCCGTGTCTCTATCCTCTGTCCTCTTTCATCTCCTTCTAACTAACTGTCTGTATTTAGCCACATTCTTTGACTAAGTGATCCCTGAAGACCACAAGTATCATTCCTCTGGGCCTGTTGTCGTGAGAAAAGTAAACTTGTTCTTTGCTCACCACCATGTTTGAAGGACATCAGCGTGATCACCGCCGATAGGACGGAGGGTCAAATAAAAAGGATCGCCAATTTCTAGACAGGAGCAGTTGGGAGCGAAGAGTGTATTGTGGGGTGACGTGTTTATTTGAGTGTCCAAACTTCCCTCTTTAGGTGGTTATTAGATCTTCACATTCGTGAACATCATAAAACCCACTGATTTCAAAGGCCCAGATGCTTATTATTACAGCAACTCAGTTGTTGAGGTGAGAGAAAATGAGAAGTATGTTGCTGCACCACTAAATCAATGGCTGGGAACGGCTGAAACCAAACAAAAAGAATTCACGGTGGCCAGATAGGGCTATTTTCTTCTGACTGTCCCATGGGACTCAAACAGAATCCATTTGTTTGATTGTTTTGTTTTTCAGTTTCACTCGTGTAGAGAACTTGTCCACACACCTTCGGCTTGTAGTTTGTCTGTGTCCTTGGATCTCAAGTGAGTCTCCTGTAAGTAAGCACGTAGGTGTCTTGAGTTTTCATCTCTTCTTTTAACCCTGTGTCTTTTGTTTGCTGCACTCAGTCCCTGACCTTTTATTCTGATGATTCAGAGCTGTGCACTTACTGCACTTAAAGAATTTTTTTTATCATTAAGCTAAAATCACTTGAAGAACATTATGTTTACTATGCTTCCCCCTTCACCAAGTACCCCTGGAAAACCTCTTCAGTCGCTGTCGATCTGCGTAGTTGGATGCTGTAGACCCCTTCACCATGTCCCTCGCAACAGACCCCGTTACCGTCCCTGTCCATCAGTGAGTAGTAAGATGCTGTATGATCTCTAATAGCCTTCTCTGTGTTGTACAGCACTCCCAATGCCCCCTCGACCCCAAGCATTATACATGCTAAAACTAATGCCCCCATTCTTTCTCCTCACACTTATCCCTCCCTTCAGACCCACCCTGCCCTGTCCTTTTCCCTTTGGTAACTTTTAGTCAACTCTCGGGTTCTGTGAGTCTGCTGCTGTTTTTTTCCTTCAGTTTTTCTTTGTTGTCATACTCCACACATGAGTGAAAACACTTGGTACTTGTCTTTCTCCGCCTGGCCTATTTCTCTGAACATACTACCGTCTAGCTCCATCCAGGTCATTGCAAATGGTAGTATTTGTTTTCTTCTTAAGGCTGCTTACTGAACTTTTTAAACTTAATTTCATTCTTCCTTTTTGTTTGTAGTTTAGCTATGTTATTCACCATTCAACTCCTGGTTATGAACAATAGCTTTGTGTCAATCGATATGTATCTGTACCTATCTATCTAATGGTCTGTCTGTCTATGTATGTATGTATGTATGTAAGTGTGTATGTATGTATGTATCTATGTATCTATCTATCTACCTATCATCTATCTATGATGTCTATCATCTATCAATCTATGTACCTATCTATCTATCTCTCATCTGTCATCTGTGTACCTATCTATCTATGAATCAATCATCTTTTTCTCTGCCCATCTATCCTTCTGTACAGAACAGTTAACAACATAGCCTATGTCTCTTCCCTACATTATGCTTCCAGAAATCTTGCAAGGTAACTAAGAAATAAGGAGAGCACTGTGTTCACCGATACACTTTCATTTAGAGTCAGCCGCGTGTGCTTACAAAACCAGTAAATGGAGGTGAAAGGACTTGAACCTGTATCTCTGTCCTCTGTCCTCTTATACTTCCTGCTCGCTTGGTGACTTTATTTAGCCACATTCAGTGAGTAAGTGATCCCTGAAGTCCACAAGTATCCTTCGTCTGGTCCGGTTGTCGAAAGAAAAGTGTACTTGGTTCTTTGCACACCACCATGTTTGAGGGACATCGGCGTGATCACTGCTGATAGGTGCAGGGACAAATATAAAGGAACACCTATTTCTGAACAGGAGCAGTTGGGAACAAAGAGTGTGTTGTGGAGTGAAGTGTTTATTTGAGGGTCCAAACTTCCCTCCTTAGGTGGTTATTCTTTACATTCGTGAACATCATAAAAAGCAATGATTTTAAAAGCCCAGATGCATATTATTACAGCAATTCATTTGTTGAGGTGAGAGGAAATGAGAAGGAACTTGCTGCACCACTAAATCTTTGCCTGAGCACTGCTGAAATCAAACAAAAAGAATTCACGGTGGCTAATAGGGCTATTTTCTACTGACTCTCTCTGGGGACTCAAACAGAATTCATTTGTTTGTTTGTTTCTTATTTTCACTTGTATAGGTAATCTGTCCCCGCCCCTTCAGCTTGTAGTTTGTCTGTGTCCTTGGATCTCAAGTGAGTCTCCAGTAAGGGAGCACGTATTAGGTCTTGAGTTTTCATCAGTTCTTCTAACACTGTGTCTTTTGATTGGAGCACTCAAAGCCTGTACTTTTATTCTGATATTTGAGAGCTGTGCTCTTACTGCACTTTGAAATATTTTTTGTTCTCATTAATATACAATCACATGCAGAACATTATGTTTTCCAGTCTACACCCTTCACCAAGTCCCCGGCAAAGCCAGTTACAGTCGCTGTCCGTCAGCGTGTACTAAGATGCTGTAGAATCACTACATGTCTTCTCTGTGTTATGCAGCCGTACAAATGACCCTCCAAGTTACACACTATACATGCTAATGCTAATGCCACCATTCTTTTTCCAAGCCCTTATTACTAAATTCCCACAAACCCTACCCAGTCCCTTTCTTTTTGGTAACTGTTAGTCCACTCTCGGGTTCTGTGAGTCTGCTGCTGTCTTTTCCTTCAGTTTTTCTTTGTTATCATACTCCACAGATGAGTGAAATCATTTGGTACATGTATTTCTCCTCCTTGAATATTTAACTGAGCATTATACCCTCTAGCTCCATCCACCTTATTGCAAATTATAGGATTTGTTTTCTTCTTATGGCTGCCTACTGCACTTTTTAAACTGGATTTCATTCTTCTTTTTTGTTTGTAGTTTCGCTATGTGCTTTCACCATTGCTCTCCTGGTTATGAGCAGTAGCTTTGTGTTAATCGATATGTACCTATATCTATCTATCTGTCTGTCTATCTATTTATCAATCAATCAATTAATCAATCATCTTTCTGTCTGCCCATCTGTCCTTGTGTACAGAAAAGTTAACGATATATCCTATATCACTTTCCTACACTATGCTTCCAAAAATCCTGCAAAGTATCTAGGCTTTAGAGAGAGCACTGGGTTCAACGAGACACTTGCAGGTCGAGTCGGCCGCGTGTACCTACAAAACCAGGAAATGGTGTTGCCGGGACTTGAACCCGTGTCTCTATCCTCTGTCCTCTTTCATCTCCTTCTAACTAACTGTCTGTATTTAGCCACATTCTTTGACTAAGTGATCCCTGAAGACCACAAGTATCATTCCTCTGGGCCTGTTGTCGTGAGAAAAGTAAACTTGTTCTTTGCTCACCACCATGTTTGAAGGACATCAGCGTGATCACCGCCGATAGGACGGAGGGTCAAATAAAAAGGAACACCAATTTCTAGACAGGAGCAGTTGGGAGCTAAGAGTGTATTGTGGGGTGACGTGTTTAATTGAGTGTCCAAACTTCCCTCTTTAGGTGGTTATTAGATCTTCACATTCGTGAACATCATAAAACCCACTGATTTCAAAGGCCCAGATGCTTATTATTACAGCAACTCAGTTGTTGAGGTGAGAGAAAATGAGAAGTATGTTGCTGCACCACTAAATCAATGGCTGGGAACGGCTGAAACCAAACAAAAAGAATTCACGGTGGCCAGATAGGGCTATTTTCTTCTGACTGTCCCAGGGGACTCAAACAGAATCCATTTGTTTGATTGTTTTGTTTTTCAGTTTCACTCGTGTAGAGAACTTGTCCACACACCTTCGGCTTGTAGTTTGTCTGTGTCCTTGGATCTCAAGTGAGTCTCCTGTAAGTAAGCACGTAGGTGTCTTGAGTTTTCATCTCTTCTTTTAACCCTGTGTCTTTTGTTTGCTGCACTCAGTCCCTGACCTTTTATTCTGATGATTCAGAGCTGTGCACTTACTGCACTTAAAGAATTTTTTTTATCATTAAGCTAAAATCACTTGAAGAACATTATGTTTACTATGCTTCCCCCTTCACCAAGTACCCCTGGAAAACCTCTTCAGTCGCTGTCGATCTGCGTAGTTGGATGCTGTAGACCCCGTTACCGTCCCTGTCCATCAGTGAGTAGTAAGATGCTGTATGATCTCTAATAGCCTTCTCTGTGTTGTACAGCACTCCCAATGCCCCCTCGACCCCAAGCCTTATACATGCTAAAACTAATGCCCCCATTCTTTCTCCTCACACTTATCCCTCCCTTCAGACCCACCCTGCCCTGTCCTTTTCCCTTGGTAAATTTTAGTCAACTCTCGGGTTCTGTGAGTCTGCTGCTGTTTTTTTCCTTCAGTTTTTCTTTGTTGTTATACTCCACACATGAGTGAAAACACTTGGTACTTGTCTTTCTCCGCCTGGCCTATTTCTCTGAACATACTACCGTCTAGCTCCATCCAGGTCATTGCAAATGGTAGTATTTGTTTTCTTCTTAAGGCTGCTTACTGAACTTTTTAAACTTAATTTCATTCTTCCTTTTTGTTTGTAGTTTAGCTATGTTATTCACCATTCAACTCCTGGTTATGAACAATAGCTTTGTGTCAATCGATATGTATCTGTACCTATCTATCTAATGGTCTGTCTGTCTATGTATGTATGTATGTATGTAAGTGTGTATGTATGTATGTATCTATGTATCTATCTATCTTCCTATCATCTATCTATGATGTCTATCATCTATCAATCTATGTACCTATCTATCTATCTCTCATCTGTCATCTGTGTACCTATCTATCTATGAATCAATCATCTTTTTCTCTGCCCATCTATCCTTCTGTACAGAACAGTTAACAACATAGCCTATGTCTCTTCCCTACATTATGCTTCCAGAAATCTTGCAAGGTAACTAAGAAATAAGGAGAGCACTGTGTTCACCGATACACTTTCATGTAGAGTCAGCCGCGTGTGCTTACAAAACCAGTAAATGGAGGTGAAAGGACTTGAACCTGTATCTCTGTCCTCTGTCCTCTTATACTTCCTGCTCGCTTGGTGACTTTATTTAGCCACATTCAGTGAGTAAGTGATCCCTGAAGTCCACAAGTATCCTTCGTATGGTCCGGTTGTCGAAAGAAAAGTGTACTTGGTTCTTTGCACACCACCATGTTTGAGGGACATCGGCGTGATCACTGCTGATAGGTGCAGGACAAATATAAAGGAACACCTATTTCTGGACAGGAGCAGTTGGGAACAAAGAGTGTGTTGTGGAGTGAAGTGTTTATTTGAGGGTCCAAACTTCCCTCCTTAGGTGGTTATTACTTCTTTACATTCGTGAACATCATAAAAAGCAATGATTTTAAAAGCCCAGATGCATATTATTACAGCAATTCATTTGTTGAGGTGAGAGGAAATGAGAAGGAACTTGCTGCACCACTAAATCTTTGCCTGAGCACTGCTGAAATCAAACAAAAAGAATTCACGGTGGCTAATAGGGCTATTTTCTACTGACTCTCTCTGGGGACTCAAACAGAATTCATTTGTTTGTTTGTTTCTTATTTTCACTTGTATAGGTAATCTGTCCCCGCCCCTTCAGCTTGTAGTTTGTCTGTGTCCTTGGATCTCAAGTGAGTCTCCAGTAAGGGAGCACGTATTAGGTCTTGAGTTTTCATCAGTTCTTCTAACACTGTGTCTTTTGATTGGAGCACTCAAAGCCTGTACTTTTATTCTGATATTTGAGAGCTGTGCTCTTACTGCACTTTGAAATATTTTTTGTTCTCATTAATATACAAACACATGCAGAACATTATGTTTTCCAGTCTACACCCTTCACCAAGTCCCCGGCAAAGCCAGTTACAGTCGCTGTCCGTCAGCGTGTACTAAGATGCTGTAGAATCACTACATGTCTTTTCTGTGTTATGCAGCCGTACAAATGACCCTCCAAGTTACACACTATACATGCTAATGCTAATGCCCCCATTCTTTTTCCAAGCCCTTATTACTAACTTCCCACAAACCCTACCAAGTCTCTTTCTTTTTGGTAACTGTTAGTCCACTCTCGGGTTCTGTGAGTCTGCTGCTGTCTTTTCCTTCTGTTTTACTTTGTTATCAAACTCCACACATGAGTGAAATCATTTGGTACATGTGTTTCTCCTCCTTGAATATTTGACTGAGCATTATACTCTCTACCTCCATCCACATTATTGCAAATGATAGAATTTGTTTTCTTCTTATGGCTGCCTACTGCACTTTTTAAACTGGATTTCATTCTTCGTTTTTGTTTGTAGTTTCGCTATGTGATTTCACCATTGCTCTCCTGGTTATGAGCAGTAGCATTGTGTTAATCGATATGTACCTATATCTATCTATCTGTCTGTCTATCTATTTATCAATCAATCAATCAATCATCTTTCTGTCTGCCCATCTGTCCTTGTGTACAGAAAAGTTAACCATATATCCTATATCACTTTCCTACACTATGCTTCCAAAAATCCTGCAAAGTATCTAGGCTTTAGAGAGAGCACTGGGTTCAACGAGACACTTGCAGGTCGAGTCGGCCGCGTGTACCTACAAAACCAGGAAATGGTTGTGCCGGGACTTGAACCCGTGTCTCTATCCTCTGTCCTCTTTCATCTCCTTCTAACTAACTGTCTGTATTTAGCCACATTCTTTGACTAAGTGATCCCTGAAGACCACAAGTATCATTCCTCTGGGCCTGTTGTCGTGAGAAAAGTAAACTTGTTCTTTGCTCACCACCATGTTTGAAGGACATCAGCGTGATCACCGCCGATAGGACGGAGGGTCAAATAAAAAGGATCGCCAATTTCTAGACAGGAGCAGTTGGGAGCGAAGAGTGTATTGTGGGGTGACGTGTTTATTTGAGTGTCCAAACTTCCCTCTTTAGGTGGTTATTAGATCTTCACATTCGTGAACATCATAAAACCCACTGATTTCAAAGGCCCAGATGCTTATTATTACAGCAACTCAGTTGTTGAGGTGAGAGAAAATGAGAAGTATGTTGCTGCACCACTAAATCAATGGCTGGGAACGGCTGAAACCAAACAAAAAGAATTCACGGTGGCCAGATAGGGCTATTTTCTTCTGACTGTCCCATGGGACTCAAACAGAATCCATTTGTTTGATTGTTTTGTTTTTCAGTTTCACTCGTGTAGAGAACTTGTCCACACACCTTCGGCTTGTAGTTTGTCTGTGTCCTTGGATCTCAAGTGAGTCTCCTGTAAGTAAGCACGTAGGTGTCTTGAGTTTTCATCTCTTCTTTTAACCCTGTGTCTTTTGTTTGCTGCACTCAGTCCCTGACCTTTTATTCTGATGATTCAGAGCTGTGCACTTACTGCACTTAAAGAATTTTTTTTATCATTAAGCTAAAATCACTTGAAGAACATTATGTTTACTATGCTTCCCCCTTCACCAAGTACCCCTGGAAAACCTCTTCAGTCGCTGTCGATCTGCGTAGTTGGATGCTGTAGACCCCTTCACCATGTCCCTCGCAACAGACCCCGTTACCGTCCCTGTCCATCAGTGAGTAGTAAGATGCTGTATGATCTCTAATAGCCTTCTCTGTGTTGTACAGCACTCCCAATGCCCCCTCGACCCCAAGCATTATACATGCTAAAACTAATGCCCCCATTCTTTCTCCTCACACTTATCCCTCCCTTCAGACCCACCCTGCCCTGTCCTTTTCCCTTTGGTAACTTTTAGTCAACTCTCGGGTTCTGTGAGTCTGCTGCTGTTTTTTTCCTTCAGTTTTTCTTTGTTGTCATACTCCACACATGAGTGAAAACACTTGGTACTTGTCTTTCTCCGCCTGGCCTATTTCTCTGAACATACTACCGTCTAGCTCCATCCAGGTCATTGCAAATGGTAGTATTTGTTTTCTTCTTAAGGCTGCTTACTGAACTTTTTAAACTTAATTTCATTCTTCCTTTTTGTTTGTAGTTTAGCTATGTTATTCACCATTCAACTCCTGGTTATGAACAATAGCTTTGTGTCAATCGAT